>NC_133516.1:602500-630000 GCF_049354715.1 Callithrix jacchus
GGGCGCAGGCGCAGGAGGGGAGGGGGCCGGTGACCGGCACCGCCCCGACCCACAACGACGGCCAGAAGGCGACGGAAGCCGTCCGGCCGACCCACCGACCCGGAACGAGGGACCGGGACCGGGACCGGAGGTCCCGGCCCGGGCCCCCCCCTCGAACCGGGGGGCGGGCGGCCGGCAGGCCGGAGGTCGACCTTACTTACACACGACGGCTGGCCGGGAGAGACCACCGGGGCGCGCTCGGGCGCACGCACGCGCCGAACGGGACCCGCAACGCGGGGGAAGGACACGCCGCCGCCCCCGGACGTCGACACCCAAGACGCCTCGGGGAGGGGCCCCGGCGGGCCCGGGAAGCGAGGCGCGCACCCGGGGCGCGCGGACGCGGAGCGGGAGAGCGGGTTCGGGAGGAGACGAGACCCCGGGCAAGCCCGAGGCGACCGTGGAAGGCGCGGGGAAGGCGGCGAGCGGGGAGGGGGTGGGCGGCGGGCCACCGCGAGGATCCGGGGAGAAGCCTCGGGCACAGACGACCGCAGCAGCCGTGGACACACAACGGGGTCTCACCGCCAGCGGCCCGTTTGGGCACACAGGGGCGGTCCCGCGCGGCACACGGAGCGGCCGCCTGGCCTTCGGCGACCCACGCACGCCTCTCGGGGGCCCGCGGCTCCCCCACACCGCCACCGCAGTCGCGGCCAGCGCCCCATAACCGTCTTCCCTACACACGCGGCGGGCCGACCCAACCTCTCCGACGCCCACCGGGCCCACGCGGGGCCGACCGCCGCCGGTGCGCGAAGCCGAGGCACACACCGGGGGGACGCGGACACCGGCCGATGGTGGCCGGGGGCGACGCCCCTCAAGGCGGAGCCGGCTCGGGTCCCAGACGGGGCCGCCCCGGCGCAGCCGGAGAGCCGCTCAGAGAGAAAGGATCGGCAGGCAGCGGCGGGGAGTGGGCGCACACGCAGGGCCGGGGCCCACGAGGGCAGGGGCACGGGAGCCCGCCGAGGACCCGGGAGGGAACCTCGGGCACAGCCGGGCCACCGGGGAAGACACGACCACGGGATCCCACCGCCACAGACACGAGGGCGGTCCCGCAGCCCTCCCACCCGGGACACCGGCCGGCCCTCGGCACCACCGCAGAGACCCCTCACGGGACCCGGACCCCACCGCCGGGGGCCCCGGAGCGACCACAGCGACAAGCCCGACGCCAGGGCGACACACCCAGGATCTCGTCCATCCGCGACCCGGTCCCGCTCCGGGAGACCGGCACGCCCCACCGTGGGGACGCTTTCCCGGGCCCAGGCGGCCCGACCCGTCGCCCCGCACACAGCGCGGTCGCCGGCACCGGCAAGGGCTCGGCACGGCACGGGAGCGGGCGGAGAGCCGGCTCGCAGCGGAAGGGGGTCACGCGCCAGACGGGACGCCACACGCACCCAGCCTTCAAGCGACGACCTCCCCAACGGCGAGGACACAGGGCCCGGCCCGGCGGGACCCTCCCCCGACTCAGAGGGGGGAGGCGCGGGCCACAGTAGGCGACGAGCGGCGCTCGGTCCCCACCGCGGAGACCGGCGGACCCCACTTCTCCCCGCCACCGAGGAGGAAGAGGGAACTCTGCCTACACACGAGCGAATCCAATCGCCACGCGGAAGCGCTACCACAACGCAGAGAGAGGCGGCGGGCCGGGGGAGTCCGGTACCCCCAAAGCACACCTCTGGGATCGCTAGAGAAGGCTTTCTCACCGAGGGCGGGTCACACTCCCCCACCCACCGGTCGCCCCTCGCCGGGCCGCCCACGGAGGCGCTCAGGGACACCCAGGGAAGGGAGGGATGAGGTCTACGGCGAGAGGAGCGGAGCCCGAGGCACCCCCTCAACCCCGCGTCGAGGGGCACAAAACCTCGATCGATCGCCTCGACGACAACCCTCCGACGAGCTGAGCGCTTCTCCTCGGGACCCACACGCAGACCCCATGGCGGCAACCGGAGGAGGGGGCCCCGGGGGCGGGAACGACACCACCGCTCGGCCTCGGGCACCTGAGGGACAACCCGGAGCGCTCCAGGAGCACCGCAAAAGGCCCAAGCGGAGCCAACGCTCGCACCACCCCGGCGAGGGCAGCACGACGGGCCATCGGGACGAGCCCCCCACCGCCGCGGAGAGGGGCCGCCCCCGACAAGGCAACAACCACAGGAGGCGAGAGCGAGGGATGCCTGCCGCGTCAGAGGACCCCACCGGCCCCCGCCAGGCGGAGAACGGGGGAGCACGGCGAGGTCGGGCCGGATTCCGTACCCCCTACACCTCCCGATCCAGACCCCACAGGCAGGGTGCAGGAGAGGCAAGGGGGCCCCCGCGGGCGGGACGAGAAGAGCGGTCCCATTCACCGAGAATGTCCGTCCCTCGCCCACCGCGGATCGGTCGCGGCCCGGGAGAGCGTGACGTCACCACATCGATCGGAAGAGACCCAGAGCGGGGCGAAGGAGTCAACCTCAGCAAAGCCACGGAGCCCACGGGCCCGAGGCCGGCCAGCCCCGCTCCGGGGAAGGGACGGCGGACAACCCCAGAGGAGAGGAGGACGCCTGACACGCACGGCACGGAGCCAACGGAACGGGGTCGTCGCGACCGCCCCAGGTGCCCGCAGCAGGGAGCGCACACGCAGGCAGACGGGAGCCCGCCCGCCCGCACCGGCCTTTCCCCGCCACACCCAGGTGAGTCGGAAGAGACCCGGGCCCAGGGCGGCACCAGGGAGCCGGGACACTCAGACGGATGCACGGGAGGCAAGGCACACGGGCCCCAGCCGGCGGCTCAACCCAGAGCAGGGCCGGCTAGCCGGGTCACCGGTAGACCAGAGACCCCCCACGCATCCAGAGGCCCGACCTCTCCAGCGACGGGTCGCCAGAGGACAGCGTGTCAGCAATAACCCGGTGGCACAAAACGACAACTCAGAGTGAAAGATACACCCCGCCCAGGGGGCAGGGGGTCTAGTCACCGGCCACACCGCCGACTCAGAAATGCGTGACACGGACATCTGTCCCCAAAAAGGCCACCATCACAGCCAGACATGGAGCACCCAGGGCTGTCTGGTCGACCTAAACACACACACACACACACACACACACACACACACACACACACACACACACCAGGGAGCAGCCCTTCCCGGGCACGCCCTCCGGGCCACCGGTGCCACGCAGGGGCCGGCCCGTGCCTTCAGAAACAGACTCTTTCGGCCGTCCCCTCACACGCGAGGGACACACGACACGAGGGACCGAAGGCGCTCAGGGACCACTCTCCGACCACGAAGGCGGACTCGGAAGTAAAGCGTCACAGCAGAGGGACCGCGGCCAGGCGCGGCACCCCGGGAGGACGGCGCAGGAAGGCCACCGACTCCCCACAGGGACTCGGGAAAGAAATCCGGCGGGTGGGTGGGTGCCTCTGGCGGCCAGGGCCCGCGCTGGCCCGCCACAGGGCCGTGGAGTGGCGTCCCCGGCCACCCGCGCCACGCCCGGAGGGTCCCCGCGGGTCGCGGGTCGGGCCTCGGGAGCTACGGCGTACTGGTCGACCGGCCCGGGCAGCCCCGACACCTCGCTCGGGCCTGGAAACTCGGCGACAGCCTGCCCCCATACAGCCCTGCACGCCCGAGCTCTGACTCACAAGTGACTCGCCAGAGCTCTGGCGCCACAGGGACAGCCCCGCTGACGGCCGCAGGCTTTCCGGAGCAATGACTAGCTCACAGCGGGGACGGTCCCCTCCCTCGGCAGCTGTCACCGGAGCTCCAGAAGCCAAGAAAACCATATAAAAGCGGCCGCCAGATGGAGCCCGACAACCGGCGACGACCAGGTCCCCAAACCTGTCACCGAGAGAGATCCAGATGGCAGGGCGGCCGGCGGACGGCAAAACCGAAACCGTGAGTCGAGAAAAGTCTGGCCGAGGCCGAAGACACAGCCCCTCCACCCCAACCCCACAGAAACCGTCCTCCAAACGTGTCTCTGCGTAGACCGAGACAGGCTCCAAAGACAAGCCCACGACGTGTGGCTGTTTGGACATGCATCTCGGAGGGAGAAAGAACACACAGGACTCGGTCGCGAGTCGTTCAGGTGACAGAGAGACACAGAATGAGGACACTTTCACAATCAAACCTGGGGTGTGGGGGAGGGAGGGAGGGAGGGAGGGAGGGAGGGAGGGAGGGGGGATAGAAAAAAGACACATGGAGGAAGGAGAGAGGGAAGAAAGGAAGCAGGGTGGGGGGAGGAAGGACATGGAGAAAACAGAAATTTTAAAATCTGGAGAAAATAGATGATGAAAGACAGGTGGAAAATGAAGAAAGATGAAGAAGAGAAAGAATGAGGAAAGAGGTGAAGGAAAAAAGGGCGAAAGAGACAAAAAAAGTATAAAAGACAAAGAAAGAGAGAAAAAAAGGAAAGGAACAGAAAAAAGGAAAGAAGGGAGGGAGGGAGGGAGGGAGGGAGGGAGGGAGGGAGGGAGGAGGGAAAGAAAGAGAAAAACACAGAGCAAGAAGAAAGGAAGGCAGAAAGAAGAGGCTAATGCCATTTTCGGCATTAGCCCCCACCTGCATTTAGGTAAAAATCTAAAAAAAGGGAAAAAGAAAAGAAAGGAAGGAAGGCAGAGAGAAGAAAGAAAGAAAATAGACAAAATGAAATTTCTTGCTAAACATAATCGGGCCTGGCGACAGAGCTAGGCTCCATCTCGAAAGAAAGGCAGGGAGACAGAAAGAAAGAGCAACAGAGAAAGACAGACAGACAGACAGAGAAAAAGAGAGAGAGAGAGAGAGAGAGAGAGAGAGAGAGAGAGAGAGAGAGGCCAAGCAAGGTGGCTCATGCCTGTCATCCCAGCACTTTGGGAGGCCGAGGCGGGCGGATCACAGGGTCAGCAGTTCGAGACCAGCCTGGCCAAAACGTTGAAACCCCGTCTCTACTAAAAATACAAAAATTACCTGGGCGCGGTGGCACACGCCCGCCATCCCAGCCACTCAGGAGGCTGAGGCAGGAGAATCGCTTGAACCATGGAGGCCGGAGGTCACCGTGAGCCGAGATCGCGCCATCGCACTCCAGCCTGGGTGACAGGCTGAGACTCTGTCTCAAAAGAAAAAAGAAATAAAAAATAAAAAAAGAAAAAGAAAGGCCACACAAGAAACACAGAAACATCGAAAGAAACACAGGAACAATGAACGAAACCCAGAAACGACAAAAGAAACAAACAAGAAAGAAAGAAAGAAAGAAAGAAAGAAAGAAAGAAAGAAAGAAAGAAAGAAAGAAAGAACTGGAAAAGGCAATTAGGAAGAGAGAAACAAAGGAGAAAGGATAGACAGATTTCCTTTCGAAAGATCCTCTAACAGCATAGTAAGGCCCAGGGAGGGGCTGCGACCCACCTTCCACCTTACGAATACGGTTGGCCAGGAAAATATAAATACCACGTGTAACGTCACCGTTAAACGTGACTATGAGCCGGGCGCGGTGGCTCACGCCTGTCATCCCAGCATTCTGGGGGGCTGAGTCGGGTGGGCCACCTGAGGTCAGGAGTCCAACAACAGGCTGACCGACATGGTGAAACCCCGTCTCTGCTAAAAATACCAAAAAAAAAAAAAAGGGACCCACTTCCGTTACTTGCTGCTGTGGACGATAGGCAGCTGGGGTCGGTGAAGGATTCCAAGATGGCTGGGCGAAAACTTGCTCTAAAAACCATTGACTGGATAGCTTTTTGGGAGATCATACCCCAAAACCAAAAGGCCATTGCTAATTCCCTGAAATCCTGGAATGAGATCCTAACCTCCAGGTTGGCTGCTTTACCTGAGAATCCACCATCTATTGACTGGGCTTACTACAAGGCCAATGAGGCCAAAGCAGGCTTGGTGGATGACTTTGAGAAGAAGTTTAATGCCCTGAAGGTTCCTATACCAGAGGATCCATATACTGCCCTGGTGGATGCTGAAGAAAAAGAAGATGTGAAGTCTTGTGCTGAGTGGGTGTCTCTCTCAAAGGCCAGGGTTGTAGAATATGAGAAAAAGATGGAGAAGTATAAGAACTTAATTCCATTTGAACAGATGACCATTGAGGACTTGAACGAAGCTTTCCCAGAAACCAAATTGGACAAGCAAAAGTATCCCTATTGGCCTCACCAACCAATTGAGAATTTATAAAATTGAGTCCAGGAGGAGGCTCTGGCCCTTATATTACACATTCTGGACATTAAAAATAAAAGTAATTATTAAAAAAAAAAAAAAAAAAGAACCTCTTTAATTTTAATGTTAAAAATAAAAAAGGAAAAGAAAAACAAATTCTCCGGACGTGGTGGCACATGCCTGTAACCCCAGCCACTCAGGAGGCAGAGGCAGGAGAATCGCTTGAACCCCGGAGGTGGAGGTCACCGTGAGCTGAGATCGCGCCATCGCACTCCAGCCTGGGTGACAGAGTGAGACTCTTGTCTCAAAATAAAGAAAAAAGGAAAAAAGAAAGAAAGAAGAAAGAAAGAAAGAGAGAGAGAGAGAGAGAGAGAGAGAGAGAGAGAGAGAGAAAGGAAGGAAGGAAGGAGCCGGTCGCGGTGGCTCAAGCCTGTAATCCCAGCTCTTTGGGAGGCCAAGGTGGGTGGATCACGGGGTCAAGAGATAGAGACCATCCAGGTCAACATGGTGAAACCCCGTTTCTACTAAAGATACAAAAAATTAGCTGGGCATGCTGGTGCGTGCCTGTCATCCCAGCTACTCAGGAGGCTGAGGCAGGAGAATTGCCTGAACCCAGGAGGTGGAGGTTGCGGTGAGCCGAGATCGCGCCATTGCACTCCAGCCTGGGTAACAAAAGGGAAACTCCATCTCAAAAAAAAAAAAAAAAAATACCACACAAGAAACACAGAAACAACGAAAGAAACACAGGAACAACGAACGAAACACAGAAAACGACAAAAGAAACAAACAAGAAAGAAAGAACTGGAGAAGGCAATTAGGGAGAGAGAAACTAAAGGAGAAAGCACAGACAGATTTCTTTTCGAAAAATCCTCTACCGGCATAGTAAGGCCCGGGGAGGGGCTGCGACACACCTTCCACCTTAGGAATATGTTGGCCAGGAAAATAAAAATGCCACACGTAAGGTAACCGTTAAAAGTGACAATGAGCCGGGCGCGGTGGCTCAGGCCTGTCATCCCAGCACTCTGGGGAGGCTGAGGCGGGTGGGCCACCTGAGGTCAGGAGTCCAACAACAGGCTGGCCAACATGGTGAAACCCCGTCTCTGCTAACAATACAAATAAACTTCTTTAATTTTAATCAAAGAAAGAAAGAAAGAAAGAAAGAAAGAAAGAAAGAAAGAAAGAACGAACTTCTCCGGGCGTGGCAGTGCATGCCTGTAACCCCCAGCCACTCAGGAGGCTGAGGCAGGAGAATCGCCTTAACCCGGGAGGCAGAGGCCGCCGCGAGCCGAGATCGTGCCCTCGAACTCCAGCCTGGGTGACAGAGTGAGACTCTGTTTCCAAAAAAAAGAAGAAAAATGACTATGAGGGCCTGGGCCAGGGTGGTTGAGTGAGTTTACCTAGGGAGGGAGGGAGGGAGGGAGGGAGGGGTGGCGGGTGGGGAGGGGGGAGAGAGAGAGAGAGAGAGAGAGAGAGAGAGAGAGAGAGAGAGAGAGAGAGAAAGAGAAAGAGAAAGAAAGAAAGAAGGGGGGATATGCCTGAGTGGAAGGAGAGAAACCAAGGGGAGCAGGAGGGGACACAAAGAGGAAGGGGAAGGGACGGAGGCACAGTAGGTTATTCTAAAATGTATTCAAGACTGGGGTGGGGGTGGGCACGGAGGGCAACTCAGGAAACAAGCCGACTCCAGCAATGACACCTAATTCATGATTGCTGGCATCGCTGCCTCGAAAGGGGGGCACCGCATGTTTCTTCCTCCACACTCATTCGATGATTTCTGGGAAACGCCATTTACGAGCACACTCTGGACATCTACCTGCTTTCGCTACATCTGGGGAGAATCGGGAAAGTCCCCACTAACGACAAGGCCTAAAGTGGAGCTGTCATCCACAAAACCCAGGCAGAAGGGTCCATATGGGTTAAGAAAGACACCAAGAAAGAAAGGGAAACAACGGATCAAAGAGAAGAACAATCGGGCCCGGCCAGGGTCTCCAGGGGTCGTCTGGGCAACGAGGGAGTCGGGGGTGGGGGTGGGGGACGAATGGACTAAGGGAGGGCGGGCCTCTAAGTGGGGGGAGGTGGGGGGCGGGTGGCAGAGAGAAGCCACAGTCTCTCCTGACGGTGGGCGGGCGGCCAGAGCGTCCCGTCACGCCGCCTAGACTTCGGAGAACCGGTGACCGCTAGGTGACGCCCGATGACAACATATGCAAGTGTCAGCCCGGCACCCTCCCAGGCATTTCCCCCACAACTAATGGAGCGGAGACCCTGAGGGGGAAGGAAGCACCGTGACTCGGCAATACGCGCAGAAACACACGCACCTACGTACGTGCGTAGGTACGTAAGTACGCACGCACGCACGCACGCACGGACGTACCCACGCACGCACTCACACGCACGGCGTATCCCACAGAATAGCAGAGTGTATACCGTGATAGCGAGAGGGCCCACGCCATTTTCTTCTCTAGTAACAAAAGAAAAAGCAGGCCGAGGCCCGGCGGCCCACGCCCCTCACCCCAGCACTCCGGTAGTCAGAGGCAGAGGCGGGCGGGTCACCCGGGGTCAGGAGTTCCGAACCATCCCCGTCAACATGGCGAAACCCCCGCCTCCAGGCCCTCGAAAGGCCGGGCAGGGGCAGGAGAATCGCTGGAACTCGGGAGGTGGAGGTCGCAGTGAGCCAAGATCTCACCACCGACCGCACTTCAGCCTGGGCGACAGAGCGAGACTCCCGGGGCGGGGGGGTGGTGGGGGGGATTCGCTTCCCTCTTTAGGTGACCACGCACCGTGACACGTACACAGAGAGCTCGGAAGGTACACAGGCTCTGACCTCCTCTCTGTGGTTTTGAGTCGGTCTGGCGATATTTTCCAGGCCTTCCGTTTCCCCGTAAGCAGTCACAGAAATGAAAACTCCCTCCTTTCCCAATTCGTCTTCAGCTCATCATCAGGCCGCAAGAATAAGCAGCCCGACCCGACCCGACCCTCCCGCTGGGTCCGGGAGCAATTGCACTCCAGCCCGGGCGACAGAGCGAGCGGAACCTCTGTCGCAGAAGAAAACAATTAAAAAGAAGGAAGATAGATAGATAATCGGCCGGCCGTTTTGTGTCGTGCTGCGTCCTGGCACCCGCCCGGGCCGGTAGGCCCAGCTCCTCAGGGGCTGAGTCAGGGGAGCATCTCTCTAAGCCCACCAGTCAGTTCAAGGTCACAGTGACCTACGATCGGCCTGGGCGACACAGGGAGACCCCATCTCTAAAAAAGTACATGGAAGCGTGGACGGTCGTAGAAGACATACAAGGAGGTGGCGGAGCACGGGAAGGCTCCGCTCGTTCCTGAAGACCAGAGCACAGCCGGGTGCGGTGGCTCAAGCCTGTCGTCCCAGCACTTTGGGAGGCCGAGGCGGGTGGATCACGAGCTCGAGAGATCGAGACCAACCTGGTCAACGTGGTGAAACCCCGTCTCTGCTAAACATACCGGAAAATAGACAAATAAATAAATTAGCTGGGCACGGTGGCACGTGCCTGTAATCCCAGCTACTCGGGAGGCTGAGGCAGGAGAATTGCCTGAACCCAGGAGGCGGAGGTTGCGGTGAGCCGAGATCGCGCCATCGCACTCCAGCCTGGGTAACGAGAGCGAAACTCCGTCTCAAGAAATTAAAAAAGACCAGAGCACACAAACAGGACCATCCGCTTGAGGTAGCCACCGTTCCGAATCACGGCGGAGGCCTCGAGGATTTCAGAGCAAGGCCCTGCCGTCATCTGCGGCACCCGACCTCGCCTGTAAATATTTCCGGAAACCGACTCGTCCGTCCATTCATTCACTCACTCATCCATCCATCCATCCATCCATCCATCCATCCATCCATCCATCCAGTAGGGAGGAAGGAAGAGAAAAAAGAAAAAGAATGAGGCCGGGTGTGGTGGCTCATGCCTGTAATTCAAGTACTTTGGAGGCCAAGGCGTGCAGATCACCTGAGGTCGGGAGTTCAAGACCAGCCTGACCAACATGGTGAAACCCCATCTTTTTTTTTTTTTTCCAATAAATAAATAAATAAATAAAAGAAAAGGAAGAAAGGGGGGGAGGGGAGGAAGAGAGAGAGAGAGAGAAGGAGAAGAAGAAGAAGAAAGAGGAGGAGGAGGAGGAGGAGGAGGAAGAGGAGGAGGAGGAGGAGGAAGAGGAGGAGGAGGAGGAGAAAAGAAATAAAAAGAGGGCAGCGCACCATGGCTCACGCCTATAATCCCAACATTTTGGGAGACTCAGGTGGAAGAATCGCTTGAGCCCAGGAGTTTGAGACCAGCCCTGGCAACACAGCGAGCCCCCGTTTGTACTAAAAAATCAAAACAATTAAAAAGTTAGCCGGGCATCGTGATGGCAGGCACCTGTATAGTTCTAGCTGTTTTGGAGCCCGAGGTGGGAGGATTGCTTGAGGTCGGGAAGTGGAGGCTGCCATGGGCCTTGGCCAGACAAATGCACCGCAGCCTGTTTCCCGGGCTGGTCTTCAACTCCTCAGCTCTAGCGAAGCACCTGCCTCACCTCCAAACTTGCACCCACCACATTCATCCGTCCCGGAGGTGTCTGTGACAGATTTTAGTAGGGGAGCATTCATTTCTAAATACCAGAGCAGATCAACAGGACCATCCGTTTGAGACAGACACCACCATTCTGAATCACAGCAGAGGCTTTGAGGATTTCAGAGCAAGACCCTGCTGCTATCTGCAGATAACCACCCTTCTTTCGAGGGACAGGGCTCTGTCAGGTAGCCTCTGGCTGTAAACCAAAGGCCCAACCACGGGGCCATAAAGTTAACCATGTTAGCCGAGCCGCTCATAACGCACCGAGCATAATCCCAGCACTTTGGGAGGCTGAGACGACGGGTGGATCACTTGAAGTCAGGGGTTCGAGACTAGCCTGCTGACCAGGGCAAAACCCCGTCTCTACTACATACACAAAAGTTAGCCGGGTGCGGTGGCACGCACCTGTAGTCCCAGCTACTCACTCGGGAGGCCGAGGCGGAAGAATCGCTTTGACTCGGGAGTCGGAGGTTGCAGAGAGCCGCGATCACGCCACTGCACTCCAGGCTGGGCGACAGAGGAAGACTCCGTCTCAAATAAGAACAATAGCAAGAAGTATAATAATAGTAACGACGTTAAATTAAATGTAGAAAAACAAGAAATCACACATAATTTGTAGCGTCATTGCTGCCTCAAAAGGCGAGAAGCATAGGTTTGTGTCACCATGGGTTTTCTTTGTTCCTGAAAAATTGCTCATTCATTCATTCATTCATTCGTTCGTTCGTTCAATTCTATTTTATTCTGTTCCATTCTATTCTATTCTATTCTAGCGTGTGTGTGTGTGTGTGTGTGTGTGTGTGTGTGTGTGTGTGTGTGTGTGTGGCTTACTTCTGTTTTCTAAATATGGGGTTTCTTTTTTCTAAAGATGGCCAGGCTGGTCTTGAACTCCTGACCTCAGGTGATCCACCCACCTCGGCCTTTCAAAGTGCTAGGATGACAGGCGTGAGCCACCGCGCCCGGCCTTATTCTAATATTTTGGAGAAGCAGTCTTTCTCTGTCACCCAGGCTCAGTGCAACCTCCGCCCCCTGTGGGTTCAAGCAATTCTCCTACCTCAGCCTCCCGAGTGAGTGAGCAGCTGGGACTACACTACAGGCACGTGCCACCACGGCCCCCTAACTTTTCTGTATTTCCAGTAGAGGCAAGGGTTTCACTATGTTGACCATGCTGGTCTCGACCTCCTGACCTCTGATCCACCCGCCACAACCTCCCAGGCAGGCTTGAGCCACCACCACGCCTGGCCTATTTATTCTTTTATCCTTAACTTTCCAGAAGGCTAGTTGCTTAAGCTTTCTAATTATTTTATTAATATTACTAATACCCTGATAACACTCCTAAAATAGCAATAGTTACATAATTGTATAGAACTGTCCTTGGATGATAAAGCACTTTTATTTCACATCAAGACAGCAATTACTTTAGATCATAATATGTCCACGCTAGACACCTGAAATTATACCTAGCACTGTCTTTCTATGACTAAAAATTCAGAAATGCATACTGAACAGAAGATCCTTATCAAAATGATTTACGAGTCTTACAATTATCCTTTAATTCTTGCCGGGTATTGTTACTGCTATTTTGTGCATTAAAAACTGGAAAACAAAACAAATGACAAAAATGACATGAACTCCAGGTAGGGCTAGCTAGGTTCCTCAGGTCCATTTTCTTCAGTACTTTCAATAACATATGAAGTGTTATGAAGCTTGCCCCATGGATTTTTCAACTGCATACTATAACCTGAAGGGTTAGGGAAAAGTCCGAGAAAGGGTCCTTTGAAGTAAAAATTAATTTAAAGGGACAAAACCCACACAGTAATAGAAACAGAATATTAATTTTGTTCTCTATGGCAAAAATAGCCAACACGGTCAAGAATACTTTATGAGTCAGGTTGCAAAAGTGACAATTTTAGAAAACTCTATTAAGAGAAATTGACAGAGGGGGAGGTGGGGAGGGATAGCCTGGGGAGAAATGCCAAATGTGGGTGAAGGGGAGAAGAAAAGCAAAGCACACTGCCATGTGTGTACCTACGCAACTGTCTTGCATGCTCTGCTCATGTACCCCAAAACCTAAAATCCAATAAAAAATTAAAAAAAAAAAAAAAAAATGGACAGAATAAAATCTGATTTCTCACACTCTAAAAACTGATGAAAACTAAACTGGCTTCACCAAAAACAGTCAATCTCTATGGTAACACTGTAACTCTCAGGTTGAGTAGCTCAAAATCAATCCAATCTCCAGCAAGACAAAGTTTAGCCTTTCTGTTCATTTAGGAGGATATTCTTTTTATCTGATCAAAGAACAATGAGACCCGGGGGTCAGAATGGCGATTCCCTAGGCAACAAGGGAGGGAGGAACGCGAAGATGGGGGCGGGGGCGGGGGCAGCGGACAAGTCACAGTTGCCCCGGGCTGTGCGCAGGCGGCCTGAGTGTTCTTCCTCCATGAGGCCTCGGTTTTCAGAGTGCCTTCTTTCTTCCTCCGTGAGGCCTCGGTTTTCAGAGTAACGGTGGCCGCTAGGGGATGCCCGAAGTCTGCCTGCCAACAGAGAGTGTCAACCAGGAATGAACTGGGATCGCCAGGAACGGGAGCGGGAGAGGGGAAGAATGGAGCCCTCCCCCCACCACAGCACAGTGGGGCCGCCGTGCCCTCCCAGGCAGTTGCCACAAGCAATCGACCAGCGCCTTAGGGAGACACAGCCTAAGTCCCCACCCATCGGATTATGTGAAACTTCCTTCCAGAGAGAAGAGACCGACTGGAAATTCTCTCCGTCAAGGTCGAAACCTAAAAGGATCACTGGCACACCCACCAGGCCCAAGACAATTTTGAAAAGAGTTGTTTCAAAATGGAAGAGCAGTTTCTGTGTTTGGGGTACATCCGTATATTTCCGTATAACAAAATTAGTTGTTTTAAACATGACGCTTTAAAAGAAAAAAAAAAAAATTTTTTTTTTTTTTAACTCCTTACCTGTACAGTCCTGCGATAGGCAGACCACGGGACTCGTCAGCTCAGAGTCCGTGAGGCCAGAAGCTGACATCCTGCATGTCTACTCAGAATGAATGAACGAATGAACGAGTTTATTTATTTACTTTGAGACACAGTCTCGCTCTGTCCCCTAGGGTGGAGGGCAGGCAATGGCACGATCTAGGCTCACTGCAACCTCTCCGTCCCGGGTTCAAGTGATTCTTTCTGCCTCAGCCTCCCGAGTGGCTGGGAGTACAGGCATGTGCCACCACGCCCGGATGACTTTTGCATTTTTAGTAGAGACGGAGTTTCACCATGTTAGCAAGAATGGCCTCGATCTCCTGACCTCGTGATCCGCCCACCTCCCAAAGTGTTGGGGTTGATTACACGCGTGAGCCAGCCACCGCACCCGCCCGGGCCTGTAGTCCCAGCTACTCGGGAGGCTGAGGCAAGAGAATTGCCTGAACCCAGGAGGCGGAGGTTGCGGTGAGCCGAGATCGCGCCATTGCACTCCAGCCTGGGTAACAAGAGCGAAACTCCGTCTCAAAATAAATAAATAAACAAAGTTAAAAAAAATTAAATGCTGTATTCTGTTAGCTTTGCTTTGTACCCTGAGAAGGACATAATATAGCTGTTGTCTGTCTGTCTGTTTGTGACAGGGTCTCGCTCTGTCTGTCGCCCAGGGTGAAGTGCCTCCAAGTAGCTGAGACTACAGGCACGGACCCCGGGGTTTGGCCATGTAGCCCCAGGTTGGTGGTGGAGCTCCCGTGCTCAAGAGATCTTACTGCCTCTGCCTCCCAAAGTGTTGGGGTTACCGGCATGAGCCACCGCACCCGGCCTGACTCAATACCAGGAAGGGCCAGGATCTGCCAAGGCCTGTGTTCCAAAGTGGGGACAGTGGATCCCATGGTAGAGGGAGCCATCGGTCCACACTGAGCTCCGGCCAGCCCCAGGCCCCACCATGCAGACCAAATCAGAAGGAACAGGGTCCCTCGTCCTACACACCGCATCCCTTCACTGAACTTGGGAGCGGATCCATTTCCCAAACATGAGGTGGCTCTCAGTTTGAAACGGGTCACAAGGGGCCTGGCTTTCCCGAGTCGGCAGGATAACGAAGTCCTTCCGTGACATAGAACGAGGTGTGGCTCGAATCTAGATTCTCCAGTTAAAACCAAGGAAGATGGCCAGGAGCGGTGGCTCGTGCCTGTCATCCCAGCACTTTGAGAGGCCAGGCCGAGGTGGAAGTATCAGGAGGTCAGGAGTTTGAGACCAGCCTGGCCAAGACAGTGAAACCCCTGCCTCTACTGAAAACACAAAAATGTTAGCTGGGCGTGGTGGCGCGTGCCTGTAATCCTAGCTACTCAGGAGGCTGAGTCAGGAGACTCGCTGGAAACCAGGGAGGCAGAGGGTGCAGTGAGCTGAGATCGTGCCACTGCGCTCCAGCCAGGGGGACAGAGCAAGACTCGGTCTCAGAAAACACACACACACACACACACACACACACCACCACCACCACCACCACCACCACCAAAGAAAACCAACGTGTCACACTCGATCGAGACAGACAGAGACAGAGAGAGATGAGAGAGACAGAGAGAGAGAGAGAGAGAGAGAGAGAGAGAGAGAGAGAGAGAGATGTTATATCCGAGTGACATAAAGAATGCACCGCACTCTGAAACTGAATTATGAGTCCTTTATGTTAGCCAGCGACGGAGAGGTGGCTAATGCCCAAAATTCTCTCTCAGGCCCAAAGAAAGAAAGAGTTAGGGGGTTCTTTATACACTAGTTTGAAAAAGGAGGGGGGAAACCTAGCTGAAGCAAATTTTTCACAAAAGCAGAGTAAGCAAAAAGTTAAAAGATAAAGTAGTACAGGCTGGGCATGGCAGATCACGCCTATAATCCCAGCACTTAGGGAGGCCGAGACGAGTGGATCACAAGGTGAAGAGATCGAGACCATCCTGGTCTAATCAGCGAAACCCCATCTCAACTCAAAAAAAGAAAAAAGAAAAAAAAAATTAGCTGGGCATGGTGTCACGTGCCTGTAGTCCCAGCTACTCGGGAGGCTGAGTCAGGAGACTCACTTGAAACCAGGGAGGCAGAGGGTGCAGTGAGCTGAGATTGTGCCACTGCACTCCAGCCAGGGAGACAGAGCAAGACTCGGTCTCAGCAAACACACACACACCACCACCACCACCACCACCACCACCACCAAAGAAAACCAATGAAGGTGTTTAACTCAACGTGTCGAACTCGATCGAGAGAGACAGAGTCAGAGAGAGATGAGAGAGACACAGAGAGTAACACAGAGAGAGAGACAGAGAGAGAGAGAGAGAGAGAGAGAGAGACGGAGAGAGAGAGAGAGAGAGAGAGAGAGAGAGAGAGGGATGTTATATCCGAGTGAGATAAAGAATGCACCGCAATCTGAAACTGAATTATGAGTCCTTTATGTTAGCCAGCGACGGAGAGGTGGCTAATGCCCAAAATTCTCTCAGGCCCAAAGAAAAAAAGAGTTAGGAGGTTCTTTATACCTTAGTTTGAAACAGGAGGGGGGAAACCTAGCTGAAGCAAATTTTTCACAAAAGCAGAGTAAGCAAAAAGTTAAAAGATAAAGTAGCACAGGCTGGGCATGGCATCTCACGCCTATAATCCGAGCACTTAGGGAGGCCGAGATGGGTGGATCACAAGGTGAAGAGATCGAGACCATCCTGGTCTAAACAGCGAAACCACGTCTCAACTCAAAAAGAAAAAAAAAAAGAAAAAGAAAATTAGCTGGGCATGGTGGCACGTGCCTGTAGTCCCAGCTACTCGGGAGGCTGAAGCAGGAGAATTGCTTAAACCCAGGAGGCGGAGGTTGCAGTGAGCCGAGATCGTGCCATTGCCCTCCAGTCTGGGTAGCAGCAGCGACACTCTGTCTCAAATGAGAGAAAAAAGCAAAAAAAAAAAGAGAGAGAGGAGGGATGGGGGGGAGAGAGAGAGAGAGAGAGAGAGAGAGAGAGAGAGAGAGAGAGAGACAGAGAGAGACAGAGAGAGACAGAGAGCAGAGAGAGGAGGAGGAAAGGGGTACTCAATGGAGAGAGAATTACACATATCTTATAATGCTTTTGATACCATAATCGGTGGCCCGGGTGCACTTTTAAAACAGAAACAACAGCAGCAGCGGCAGCAAAAGCCAGCCAGCCAGACAGACCGTCACAGAGACAGTATTGTTACTAAAGACAGGTTTTCACTAACACGGGGGTGGGGGGGGGAGACAGAGAGAGAGAGAAAGAGAGAGGAGGGTGGATAACGAGGTCAAAAGATGGAGATCATCCTGGCCAGGCCAACATAGTGGGACCCCGCCTTCACTAACAATACAAACGTATTAGCTGAACAGGAATGTGGTCAGCAGGCTCAGGCTTCATAGCCAAAAAGCTGAAACCACCATCTGGGATGTTTTCCCGAGAGCCAGTGGTTTCACGAGGGGCCGTGTGTAGTTGTGGAAATGGAGAGGAATGTTTGGAGCTCCATATTTGAGACAGAACGGACAGGGCTCGGTCACGGGTCATTTAAGACATGGGGAGATACAGACTGAGAAAACCCTCCCAGCATCCTAGCTGAACAGAGAGGTGCACGATTTATCGAGACACTAAGTCTGGGTCACAACCGAGTCAACGGAGAAAGCAAACCCAGATTTTAGGGTTGGATTTATCTCTCTCTCTCTCTCTCTCTCTCTCTCCCCCCCGCCCCTTCAGAGGGAGTCTCACTCTGTCCACCAGGCTAGAGTCCAGTGGTGCGATCTCGGCTCACTCACTGCAACCTCCGACTCCTGGGTTCAATTAAATCTCCTGCCTCAGCCTCCCGAGAACCTGGGATTGCAGGCACGCACCACCACGCCCGGCTAATTTTTGTCCTTTTTTTCCTTCTAAAGACGGGGTTTCACCATGTTGCTCAGGCCGGTCTTGAACTCACGACCCCAGGTGATCTGCCCGCCTTGGCCTCCAAAGTGCTTGGATTACAGGCGTGAGCTCCCGCGCCTGGCTAATTTTTGTCTTTCTGTAGAGACGGGGTTTCACCATGTTGGCCAGGATGGTCTCAAACTCCTGACCGCAGGTGATCCGCCCACCTCGGCCTCCCAAAGTGCTGCAGTGACAGGCAGGAGCCACCGTGCCAGGCCTGAATCTTTATCAATGTGTAACATCTTTGAAGTCTCCAAGTCCAGAAATAAACTCGCCACTTCTGCACAGGATTCTGTATGGAGATCAAATCTGAGATTCCTAAAGTAAAGAATTGAGGCCTTGGGAATGGATTGGATTAGATCTACCTGAGCTTATATTAAAATAAAAAAGAGGGAGAGGAAGAGGGAGGGGTGGAAGAAAGTGGGGGAGGGAGGGGGGAGAGAGAGAGAGAAGAGGAAGAAGAAGAAGAAGAAGAAGAAGAAGAAGAAGAAGAAGAAGAAGACCTCATGAATTTCTAGAAAATAAGACCTTATGACTTTTGCATCCGTTGGCGACTCTAGGTAGTTTGCTGAACCTGGTTCTGTGGCCTTGCCTCTGTTTACTTTTGCACTCCAGGCCACGATGCACAGTGCCAGACCTGGGAGGAGTTCAGCCACGCTGCCTACCGAGAGAGAAGCTTTACCTCGCTGACCCTGTGAAGGCACGTGTGGTTCTCAAATACAGGCATTCTGATGGAAACTTGTGTGTTAAACACACAAGTAACAGATGATCGAGTTTGTCTGGTGTCTAAAAGAGAGCAAGCTCAAGATGGAAAGAAGACTGAGAAATTCCACAGTCAACTAACTAGTGGCACTGACCGTAGCCAGGGAATCCCTCAGTGTTACCATGGAAACTGAGTGAATGGTTTGAAATGAAGACTTTGTCATGTACTGAGGAAGTAAATATCTTTTGAAGTAGGGAAAGTGTTGGGACAGAAAATACTTTATGTAACTAAGTGGACTCTTCAGAAGCTCAGAGGTCATTTTCTGTAATTTTCTTTTGAACGTTTTCTTTAGAGAGCTAGGAATGCGAATGTTTTCAGTCAGAAAGCCTGTATTTACTTTTGGAAACTGCACAAGCGATGCATCTGTCTCCGGAACTTTGCAGATTACTTGATGTTAGGTAAAACGCACAATTGTTTCTTTCTGGCAGATTCGTAACAGTAACTTGAAAATGAGATATTACGAAAAGCCAATGCTTCCTTAAATTTAGTTCATCTTTCTTTCAAAGAACATTCAATGTAACCGTTGTGTTGGATCGAGGTATTTCTTTTGGAGCATAAAATGTATGCCGTCGATGACCAATAGACATAAAAGATGGTCATCGGAACAAACTCCGCACCACAGTGCGCATTGTTACGAATGCCGTGCACCTGAGTATGTCTAGTAGTGTGGCCTCAATTATATCTAACAGGAATTGACTAACCAGTATGCTTTGCCTTCTCTCTCTCTCTCTCTCTCTCTCTCTCTCTCTCTCTCTCTCTCTCTCTCTCCAGAGAGATACAATAAAAATACCTTTTATTATAGGGGATTGGTAGTATCAGCTCGTTGAACAATGACTTTGAATCTAGTTTTCAGTTATCAGAAGCAGCAGTTACTTGAGTGCGTGAATGCAATGACGGTCACTACACATGTACCACAACCACCATTTTACAGACATTTTCACGACGTATTTTTCATCTGCAGTTTCTCAGAAGGCCGATAGATGATCCCAACTGTCACATCATTGCATACTTCTGTCCGTCTTCTCTCTTTCTGTAACCAAAGTGTTAGGTGTGACTGTCACAACTGTCATGTTTTCCAGTAAACCGGAAGTATGATATTATTTGACACTTATGTTCGTACCCTAATTTCACCACCTAAACGTCGTGTTCACATGTTGATTCCCCAGGAATGGAATGAAGGTACTACATTGAAATACATCCTGCAGGCCAAGCGCGGTGGCTCAAGCCGGTAATCCCAGGACTTTGGGAGGCTGAGGTGGGTGGATCATGAGGTCAAGAGATGGAGACCATCCTGGTCAACATGGTGAAACCCCGTCTCTACTAAAAATACAAATCATTAGCTGGGCATGGTGGCGCGTGCCTGTAATCCCAGCTACTCGGGAGGCTGAGGCGGGAGAATTGCCTGAACCCAGGAGGCGGAGGTTGCAGTGAGCCGAGATCGTGCCATTGCACTCCAGCCTGGGGAAGAAGAAGAAAGAAGAAGAAGAAGAAGAAGAAGAAGAAGAAGAAGAAGAAGAAGAGAAGAGGAGGAGGAGGAGGAGGAGGAGGAGGAGGAGGAGGAGGAGGAGGAAGAGGAGGAGAGGAGGGGGAGGAGGAGGAGGAGAAGAAGAAGAGGAGGAGGAGGAGGAGGAGGAGGAGGAGAAGAAGAAGAAGAAGAAGAAGAAGAAGAAGAGAATAATAATAATAAGAAGAACAGGAACAAGAAGAACAAAAACAAGAAAGAAAGAAAGAAAGAAAGAAAGAAAGAAAGAAAGACCTTATTGTTGTACCCGAGCGAGTCAAAGAATGCACCAGACTCTGAGATTGAATTATGAGTCCTTTATTATGCCAGCGACCGAGAGGTGGCTGATGCCCAAAATTCTCTCGGCCCCTAAGGAAATATTAGGCGGTCTTTTATACCCTAGTTTTAAAAGGGAGGGGGAACTTAGCTGAAGGAAATTTTTCACAAAAGCAGAGTAAGCAAAAAGTTCAAACTTAAGCTAGTACATGAGAAATAAAACAGTGCCAGGTGCGAGGGGTAAAGTTGTCACAAAAGACATACAACTTATATAGGTAACCGGGGCTCTGGGCATCGGACAGCACCTGCCCGCATTCCCAAGCTCTGCTGGTACCACTGAACTCGGCCTCTTATGAACAAATGCGTTCCCAGCGTCAGCCCGCCCCAGCTACATACTCTGGTGACATAGTGAATGGTGGGAAAATCACTAAAATGTAGAAGGTAAGATGGAGTCTGCCCAGCTCAGGAAGCTAACTGACATAAAGCCTGAACAGCTTTTAGTCTGAGAAAGAGAGAGCTAGTTTTAACTGGCAAAAAGCAGGTTATCACATTATGAAGTACAGTTTACAGGAACCGGCTGTCACTAGACATCGAGAAATCCACAAAAGCGCTCGCTAGTCAACAGCAGGAGAAAAACAGCAGCTCACACACGTCCTGGGGAAAAGATACACCGTCCTAGAATTCCGTGCCAAGGCATCACCTCCGGTCATCTTAAGGGAGCAAAGTATCGCTTTTTAGACAGCGTTTCTATTTTGGGCACAAACTACTACGGCCCAGCGTGGCGCCACGATGCCCTTCCCATTTTGCATATATGCTGGCCCGGGGAAGGAGAAAAGAAGACATCAAGAGAAAAGGTGATTGAGAGACCCAGCCAAGATGAAGCTTTCCCAGGGAGGGAGGGAGGGATGGCTGAGGAGTGAAGGGGTGAAAAAGCCCCACCACTACTGTCCAGCCCGCCCACCCGCTTGCCCACGAGGACCAAAGGCTGTGCCATCGCCCCCAGCTGCCTCTGGGGAAGTGGGACCGTGCCCCACCCCCACCCCCATCTTCAAAAACAGTGGCCACTGAGTGAGGTGAGATCTGGCCATCACCCATGCAAATGTCAACCGGCAAAGGGTGGGGGGAGGGGAGAGAGGATGGAGGCCCACGCGCCTGGCTCCAGAACGTTTCCACGCAGGGTGGTGAGAGGCGCGGCGTTGGGGGGAACCCACCTCACAAACTCAACGAGTTGGAGTAAAGGGGCGGGTGGGGGGTGCTTAAAAAATAAACCAACTCCTCATAAAGCCCAGGTAGAAGAGTCTATGCGCATGAAAGACACCAACAAACAAAGGAACACAAAGTACCGATAAAGGAACAATAGGGCCCCCACCGGGGCGGAGGTTCCCCAGGCAACGAGGGAGAGAGGGAGGGGCCTCCAGATGGGCGGAAGAGAAACCGGTTGCCCCAGGTTCTGTGAAGTCCTCGGGCTCACAGAGCTCCCTCCGCGCCACCTCGATTTTCCATTACAGTGGCCGCTAGGTGATGCCCAAAGACCACCGATGCTTGCAGGCGTCAGCACGAAAAAGAAGGGAACGCTGGATCGCTCTGGGTCGGGGTGGAGGTTGGGGGGCGGGGGCGGGGGCGGGGGCGGGGGCGGGGGCGGGGGCGGGGGCGGGGGCGGCTCAGGCACGCCGCGTCACCGGCCTCTCCCCGATCCCTCTCGGATCAGGTCGTTTCTGGGCCCAGGGAGTCCTCTCGGGTGATGCCCGCCTGCAACTAGTCGACCGGAGCCCCCAGGGGACACGGCCTAGGCACCCGCCCGTGGGTTCATCTGGAACTTCCATTCCCCTAGAGAGAAGGAAGAGGAGACCAGGGGCGGGGGCGTGTGGACGGAGGCTAGGGGTGGAGATGGGGCCTATCTAAGATGGAAGTCCAGTCCCTAGCGTTTCCGAGTGGACTCCAGACCCACCACCTCAGAGTGTCAATATCCGTTACAGGGAAGCGAAGGTCCGTGAAATCCACACTCACTCCCGGAGTGAGTGGCACGATCTCGGCTCACGGCAACCTCCGCCTCCTGGGTTCCAGCGATTCTCCTGCCCTCAGGCTCCCGAGTAGCTTGGGATGACAGGCACGTACCACCCACCGTGCCGGGTGAATGTTGTATTCTTAGTAGAGACGGGGTTTCTCCACGTTGCCCCGGCGCCGGTCTCGAACTCTCGACCTCTCGCGATCCACCCACCGTCTCCTCACGAGAACATCACTGGGCCGTCCCAGCCCAGTAGCGTTACAGTGGCCATGCCTTAGAAATCACTCCCACGCACACACCGCGATAGGTCCTATGTCTAGAAATGTATGCCGCGGTCATGAGCTTTCTTCCTTAGCGCCTCCACGATTGGCTTCGCTAGGTAAGATTTTCCCTAACCGTTTATTTTTGAGTTGAGGAGTTTGTCAGGGAAATAGGAGAAGGATAGACGCCACAAGTGACAGGGAGAAAAGTCTGAAACATGCTCCTTTCATCCAAGTGGGAGCCTGGCCTCGACCTCCCCAAATCCTACACACCGAGTGGGGAAACCCAGCAGGGCCCCTCTGTCCGTCTAGATTCCTCTCGGCCTCTGTAAGCACGCGCTCTTTCCTTTTCGTGGAAGAGGCAGGGCCCTCCCCCTCCCCCAGAACCGAAGGTCTCAGGACCTAGAGTCGGAGAAGATACACCCTGTGGAACCCAAGTCATCCCGGGGGGCCTTCGTTCTGCAGGGGACCCAGAAACGAAACGTGTCTGGCCTATTCTCTGATTCATCTGTCTCTGACGAGTTGACGTTTCAGGCGAACCTTCAAAGGGCCAAAGGCAAAGAGCTCTTCCTCTGCCCCTACCCGACCTTTTCGTGAGCAGCGAAGGGTGACAGTCTCCTCAGGCAGGCCCAGGTCACCAGGTATCCCGATCCATTTCTCCCCTCCCTCCCAGTGGGATTCCACCCACCCGTCTTCGGGATGGGGCGACACAAAGTCCAAGTTACTTTACCGAGTCACTAACGGAGAGAGGGGATCGAGGGAGTCAACCTATGTCAGAAATGACATAGGTTCAGAGCCTAAAAAAGGGCCGGCCGCAGTGAAAGGTGGCAGGGTGCGAGCTTGCTCCCCCCCCCCCCCCGGGACAGAGTCTCACCCCTGTCGCCCAGGCTGGAGTGCAACGGCGTGATCTCAGCCCAGGGCAACCTCCGCCCCCCAGGTTCAAGGGATTCTCCTGCCTGCCTGCCTGCCTGCCTGCCTGCCTGCCTGCCTGCTTGCTTGCCTCAGCCTCCCGGGTTGCTGATATCACAGGCATCCCCCACCACACGCCCGGCTAATCATTTGTACGTTTAGTAGAGACGGGGTTTCATCAGGTTGGCCACGCTGGTCTCGCTCGAACTCCTGACCTCAAGTGATCCTCCCTCCTGGGCCTCCCAAAGTGCTATAGGATGACGGGCGTGAGCCACCGCTCCCCGCCCGCGCGCTTGCTCTTCAAGGGTGAAGTGCTGGCGGCTCACGCCCGTCATCCCAGCACTTTGGGAGGCCCAAGAGGGCGGATCACTTGAGGTCAGGAGTTCGAGGCCAGCCTGACCAACATGGCGAAACCCCATCCCTCCTGAAAATAGGAAAAGTAGCCGGGGGGCGTGGTGGTGCGCGCCCGTCATTCCAGCTACCGAAGGACGAAGCAGAAAAGGAGACTCTTCCAGCCAGCCCCACCGCGTCCCCCCACCCCCAGCCACAGCCACAGCCAGCCTTCTTGTGGGGCGGCGCCTGCCGAATGGAGTGGAGCCCGAGGCCATGGGAGCCATCACCTCCGACTCCAGAAGGGAAACAGGGCTGTCTGCCTTTGAATGGGGCTCTAGAAGGCGGCTCGGCTGCCGCTTCCGAAGCGATGCGCCTCCCTTCGCCTGGCACAGAGCGAGGCTCCGTCTCAAAAAGAAGAATGAGAAAAAAGAAGAAAATATTAGCACGTCAGTTGTGGTCGCGAATCAGTCCCCGGAGGCCAGGCACAGTGTGGCTCGAGCCCATCCATCATCCCAAAACTTTGAGACGCCAGGTCGGGAGGATTGCAACGAAGTGATGAGACCCTGCCTGTAGAAAGGGTCTACAGACAGGGTCTCATCACTTCGTTGCAATTGATCTGTTTGTTTGTTTGTTTTGAGACGGAGCTTCGCTCTCGTTACCCACCAGGCTGGAGGGCAATGGCACGATCTCGGCTCACCGCAACCTCCGCCTCCTGGGTTCAGGCAATTCTCCCGCGTCAACCTCCCGAGTAGCCAGGACTACAGGCACGCAGCACCATGCCCAGCTAATTTCTGTATTTTTAGTAGAGACGGGGTTTCACCCGGTTGACCAGGATGGTCTCGATCTCTCGAGCTCGTGATCCACCCACCTCGGCCTCCCAAAGTGCTGGAATTCTAGGCGTGAGCCACAGCGCCCGGCCTAGAAAACATTGAAAAACTGATCTGAGGGGCCGGGCCCGGTGGCTCACGCCTGTCATCACAGCACTTTGGGAAGCCGAGGCGGGCGGATCACCCGAGGTCGGGAGTTGCAGACCAACCTGGTGAAACCCCGTCTCAGAAAAATGAATGAATGATCTGATCACAGTGGCATGTGCCTGTGGTCCCAGGTACTCTGGAGGCTGAGGCGGAGGAATGTCTTGAACCAAGGAGTGTCTAGACTGCAGTGAGTGAGCTACGATGGCACCACTGCACTCCAGCCAGGGCGACCGAGTGAGACACTGTCTCTAGATCAATAAAACAATTGGAAGGAGCTCTCTCTGTCTTACTTTCAATGGGTGTCTCTTTAGGCCAGGTGAAAAACAAGAAAGAGAGAGAGAGAGAGAGAGAGAGAGAGAGAGAGAGGAGAGAGGAGAAAGAGAGGAGAGAGGAGAGAGAGAGAGAGAGAGAGAGAGAGAGAGAGAGAGAGAGAGAGAAAGAGAGGAAGGGGGGGAGAGAGAGAGAGAGAGAGGAGAGAGGAGAAACAGAGGAGAGAGGAGAGAGAGGGGGGGAGAGAGAGAGAGAGAGAGAGGAGAGAGGAGAAAGAGAGGAGAGAGGAGAGAGAGAGAGAGAGAAAGAAAGGGAGGGGGGGAGAGAGAGAGAGGAGAGAGGAGAAACAGAGGAGAGAGGAGAGAGAGAGAGAGAGAGAAAGAGGGGGGGAGAGAGAGAGAGAGAGAGAGAGAGAGAGAGAGAGAGAGAGAGAGAGAGAGAGAAGGTGTTGGGAGGCGTGTCTGCTTGATGACTAAAACTACACAAACCCAAACAAGGGGAACACAATGCGTAGGTGTGTAGGATTTGGTAAATAAATCCCGTTTTCTTTTCTTCTCCGGAGAACACCTGTAATCCCAACAACTCGGGAGGCCGAGGCAGGCAGATCACCCGAGGTCGGGAGTTTGAGAGCAGCCTGACCAACATGGTGCAACCCTGTCTCTCAATAACTAATCTGGGCACAATGGCACGTGTACTCTGGAGGCTGAGGTGGAAGAATGTCGAGCCAAGGAGTGTCCAGACTGCAGTGAGTGAGCTAGGATGACACCACTGCGCTGCAGAATTTAAGCCTCTCTCTGTCTCTCTGTTTCTCTCCCTTCCTCCCTCCCTCCCTCCCTCGTCTCTTTTCTCCGCCTCTCTCTCTCTCTCTCTCTCTCTCTCTCTCTCTCTCTCTCTCTCTCTCTCTCTCTCCCTCTCCCTCTCCCTCCTTTCTTTGTCACAGGATTGCCCAGGTAGGATTAACAGGTAGCTGCCGCCATGCCCAGCGAAACTTCCTTACTATTATTATTTTAAGAGAGAGTGTCTCACTCTGTTACCCAGGCTGGATTGCCGTGGCGTGGATCTCGGCTCACCGCCACGTCGGACTCCCTGGTTCAAGTGACTGGCCTGCCCCAGCCTACCGAGTTACTGATCTAACAAGCGTACGCCACCACACCTGGCACATTTTTATGTTTTTCGTAGAGACGGGGTTTCGCCATGTTGGCCAGCCGGGTCTTGCACTCCTGGCCTCAAGTGATCCACCTGGCTCAGCCCCCGCTACGTGTCGGAATTACAGGCATGGGCCGCCTCATCCGGCTCGGCCAATCTTTTTAATATATCATAGAGACGGTGTTTCCTCAGCCATGGGGTTGTGAGATTGGTTCACTCAATATGTATAGTGCTAAAGGGGTAAATTAGTGTGATTTGTGACACGGATGTGAAAAGAGTGTGTGTGTGTGTGTGTGTGTGTGTGTGCGTGCGTGCACGCGCGCACACACACATGCTGTGCTGGCTGGGGGTGGGGGAGAGAGAGAGAGAGAGAGAGAGCACGAGAGCGCGTGAGAGACCATCCTGACCGAGAGAGAGAGAGAGAGAGAGAGAGAGAGAGAGAGAGAGAGACCATCCTGACCAAGAGGACCTAGAAATGGTGTCTGATTTGCGTCTCTGTCTAGTCGCCCATCTGTCTGTAGGTGACTGATAATTCCACAAATGAGGGCGAGCATCATCTATTGAGCTCTTTCTTTCTCCCTCTCATGTGTGTCATCTCTGCCGTGGAACGAGGGAAAAAAAGAGGCTCTGATGGGAAGTCGTCCTGACGTCTGAGGAAGCTAAAGACAGGCTGCTGACTGAACGAAGGGCATCGTATGTGACACTCTGACGCCCGAGCCGCCTAGAAATGCATCTTAGTTTTCATGCCAGTGCTGTCAGTTTATCCTGTAAGTCAGCAAGACTGACTTACCCCCACACCCAGCAAGAACAGCACACACCCGGGTGGTCCAGTGTGGTCCCAACCGGCCCACCCAGGCCATCTGGTGAAACGGGTCGCTGGCGAATTTGAAAGCAGCCGCAATGCGGTTCCCCTGGGGAGGAGGCTCCCGGAGGGCCTTTTGGGCCTCCAGAGAGGATTTAGCACCGAAAACCGCAAATCTAACCCACCCACTGAATCTTGCTGCTCCCTCCCTCCCTCCTTACCTCCTTCCCTCCCTCCTTCCCTCCCACTGGGTCCAAGGTACAACCTGGGAGGCAGCCAAAGAAATTTCCACTGTGTGCCTTTTGTCTTTCTCTTTATTTTTAAAATAATTTTCATGTTTCAAGAGATGCTCGTTTGAAGAGGAAATTTTCACAGAGTATGAAAATTCGTCCTAAAGAACAGAGTTTCCCAACAAAGCAGAGAGAGAGAGAGAGAGAGAGAGAGAGAGAGAGAGAGAGAGAGAGAGATTCCGTCCAAAAACAAAACAAAACAAAAAAAAACAGGTGCACATGGCCAATGTCAGCACTTTCTGCACTATATAAATCAACTATCAGAGAGCGATCAGGCACGCCACCCTCGATGTGGCTTGTGGCACTGGAAAGAAAAGGTAGGATCGTGAGATGTGTGTGAAAATTGTCTTAGTTTGCAACGCCCGTATTATAGACTGTGTGTCCAGACCGGAAACAAGG
>NC_133516.1:642500-667500 GCF_049354715.1 Callithrix jacchus
AGAACGCCCGACCCGTTTTGTGCCGGGCAGCCAGGAGGGGGTCGGCGGCCACGCGCGCGGAAGACGCAGTGGGGGGCGGCGAGGGGGCGCGGCGATACCCACACCCCGCGGGGCGGGGCCCCGGCGTTCGGGCGGCGAGCGGGAGGCGGCCCGGGGTGCCCGACCCGGGGGACAGTCACGCCGTGCGGCCGCAGCGCCCGCGCGCCCGCCCGGTCGAGGTCCGGGTGCCGGCCGAGGCCAGACCCCGGGCCACGCCGGCGGGCGCAGGCGCAGGAGGGGAGGGGGGCCGGTGACCGGCACCGCCCCGACCCACAACGACGGCCAGAAGGCGACGGAAGCCGTCCGGCCGACCCACCGACCCGGAACGAGGGACCGGGACCGGGACCGGAGGTCCCGGCCCGGGCCCCCCCCTCGAACCGGGGGGCGGGCGGCCGGCAGGCCGGAGGTCGACCTTACTTACACACGACGGCTGGCCGGGAGAGACCACCGGGGCGCGCTCGGGCGCACGCACGCGCCGAACGGGACCCGCAACGCGGGGGAAGGACACGCCGCCGCCCCCGGACGTCGACACCCAAGACGCCTCGGGGAGGGGCCCCGGCGGGCCCGGGAAGCGAGGCGCGCACCCGGGGCGCGCGGACGCGGAGCGGGAGAGCGGGTTCGGGAGGAGACGAGACCCCGGGCAAGCCCGAGGCGACCGTGGAAGGCGCGGGGAAGGCGGCGAGCGGGGAGGGGGTGGGCGGCGGGCCACCGCGAGGATCCGGGGAGAAGCCTCGGGCACAGACGACCGCAGCAGCCGTGGACACACAACGGGGTCTCACCGCCAGCGGCCCGTTTGGGCACACAGGGGCGGTCCCGCGCGGCACACGGAGCGGCCGCCTGGCCTTCGGCGACCCACGCACGCCTCTCGGGGGCCCGCGGCTCCCCAACACCGCCACCGCAGTCGCAGCCAGCGCCCCATAACCGTCTTCCCTACACACGCGGCGGGCCGACCCGACCTCTCCGACGCCCACCGGGCCCGCGCGGGGCCGACCGCCGCCGGTGCGCGAAGCCGAGGCACACGCCGGGGGGACGCGGACACCGGCCGATGGTGGCCGGGGGCGACGCCCCTCAAGGCGGAGCCGGCTCGGGTCCCAGACGGGGCCGCCCCGGCGCAGCCGGAGAGCCGCTCAGAGAGAAAGGATCGGCAGGCAGCGGCGGGGAGCGGGCGCACACGCAGGGCCGGGGCCCACGAGGGCAGGGGCACGGGAGCCCGCCGAGGACCCGGGCGGGAACCTCGGGCACAGCCGGGCCACCGGGGAAGACACGACCACGGGATCCCACCGCCACAGACACGAGGGCGGTCCCGCAGCCCTCCCACCCGGGACACCGGCCGGCCCTCGGCACCACCGCGGAGACCCCTCACGGGACCCGGACCCCACCGCCGGGGGCCCCGGAGCGACCACAGCGACAAGCCCGACGCCAGGGCGACACACCCAGGATCTCGTCCATCCGCGACCCGGTCCCGCTCCGGGAGACCGGCACGCCCCACCGTGGGGACGCTTTCCCGGGCCCAGGCGGCCCGACCCGTCGCCCCGCACACAGCGCGGTCGCCGGCACCGGCAAGGGCTCGGCACGGCACGGGAGCGGGCGGAGAGCCGGCTCGCAGCGGAAGGGGGTCACGCGCCAGACGGGACGCCACACGCACCCAGCCTTCAAGCGACGACCTCCCCAACGGCGAGGACACAGGGCCCGGCCCGGCGGGACCCTCCCCCGACTCAGAGGGGGGAGGCGCGGGCCACAGTAGGCGACGAGCGGCGCTCGGTCCCCACCGCGGAGACCGGCGGACCCCACTTCTCCCCGCCACCGAGGAGGAAGAGGGAACTCTGCCTACACACGAGCGAATCCAATCGCCACGCGGAAGCGCTACCACAACGCAGAGAGAGGCGGCGGGCCGGGGGAGTCCGGTACCCCCAAAGCACACCTCTGGGATCGCTAGAGAAGGCTTTCTCACCGAGGGCGGGTCACACTCCCCCACCCACCGGTCGCCCCTCGCCGGGCCGCCCACGGAGGCGCTCAGGGACACCCAGGGAAGGGAGGGATGAGGTCTACGGCGAGAGGAGCGGAACCCGAGGCACCCCCTCAACCCCGCGTCGAGGGGCACAAAACCTCGATCGATCGCCTCGACGACAACCCTCCGACGAGCTGAGCGCTTCTCCTCGGGACCCACACGCAGACCCCATGGCGGCAACCGGAGGAGGGGGCCCCGGGGGCGGGAACGACACCACCGCTCGGCCTCGGGCACCTGAGGGACAACCCGGAGCGCTCCAGGAGCACCGCAAAAGGCCCAAGCCGAGCCAACGCTCGCACCACCCCGGCGAGGGCAGCACGACGGGCCATCGGGACGAGCCCCCCACCGCCGCGGAGAGGGGCCGCCCCCGACAAGGCAACAACCACAGGAGGCGAGAGCGAGGGATGCCTGCCGCGTCAGAGGACCCCACCGGCCCCCGCCAGGCGGAGAACGGGGGAGCACGGCGAGGTCGGGCCGGATTCCGTACCCCCTACACCTCCCGATCCAGACCCCACAGGCAGGGTGCAGGAGAGGCAAGGGGGCCCCCGCGGGCGGGACGAGAAGAGCGGTCCCATTCACCGAGAATGTCCGTCCCTCGCCCACCGCGGATCGGTCGCGGCCCGGGAGAGCGTGACGTCACCACATCGATCGGAAGAGACCCAGAGCGGGGCGAAGGAGTCAACCTCAGCAAAGCCACGGAGCCCACGGGCCCGAGGCCGGCCAGCCCCGCTCCGGGGAAGGGACGGCGGACAACCCCAGAGGAGAGGAGGACGCCTGACACGCACGGCACGGAGCCAACGGAACGGGGTCGTCGCGACCGCCCCAGGTGCCCGCAGCAGGGAGCGCACACGCAGGCAGACGGGAGCCCGCCCGCCCGCACCGGCCTTTCCCCGCCACACCCAGGTGAGTCGGAAGAGACCCGGGCCCAGGGCGGCACCAGGGAGCCGGGACACTCAGACGGATGCACGGGAGGCAAGGCACACGGGCCCCAGCCGGCGGCTCAACCCAGAGCAGGGCCGGCTAGCCGGGTCACCGGTAGACCAGAGACCCCCCACGCATCCAGAGGCCCGACCTCTCCAGCGACGGGTCGCCAGAGGACAGCGTGTCAGCAATAACCCGGTGGCACAAAACGACAACTCAGAGTGAAAGATACACCCCGCCCAGGGGGCAGGGGGTCTAGTCACCGGCCACACCGCCGACTCAGAAATGCGTGACACGGACATCTGTCCCCAAAAAGGCCACCATCACAGCCAGACATGGAGCACCCAGGGCTGTCTGGTCGACCTAAACACACACACACACACACACACACACACACACACACACACACACCAGGGAGCAGCCCTTCCCGGGCACGCCCTCCGGGCCACCGGTGCCACGCAGGGGCCGGCCCGTGCCTTCAGAAACAGACTCTTTCGGCCGTCCCCTCACACGCGAGGGACACACGACACGAGGGACCGAAGGCGCTCAGGGACCACTCTCCGACCACGAAGGCGGACTCGGAAGTAAAGCGTCACAGCAGAGGGACCGCGGCCAGGCGCGGCACCCCGGGAGGACGGCGCAGGAAGGCCACCGACTCCCCACAGGGACTCGGGAAAGAAATCCGGCGGGTGGGTGGGTGCCTCTGGCGGCCAGGGCCCGCGCTGGCCCGCCACAGGGCCGTGGAGTGGCGTCCCCGGCCACCCGCGCCACGCCCGGAGGGTCCCCGCGGGTCGCGGGTCGGGCCTCGGGAGCTACGGCGTACTGGTCGACCGGCCCGGGCAGCCCCGACACCTCGCTCGGGCCTGGAAACTCGGCGACAGCCTGCCCCCATACAGCCCTGCACGCCCGAGCTCTGACTCACAAGTGACTCGCCAGAGCTCTGGCGCCACAGGGACAGCCCCGCTGACGGCCGCAGGCTTTCCGGAGCAATGACTAGCTCACAGCGGGGACGGTCCCCTCCCTCGGCAGCTGTCACCGGAGCTCCAGAAGCCAAGAAAACCATATAAAAGCGGCCGCCAGATGGAGCCCGACAACCGGCGACGACCAGGTCCCCAAACCTGTCACCGAGAGAGATCCAGATGGCAGGGCGGCCGGCGGACGGCAAAACCGAAACCGTGAGTCGAGAAAAGTCTGGCCGAGGCCGAAGACACAGCCCCTCCACCCCAACCCCACAGAAACCGTCCTCCAAACGTGTCTCTGCGTAGACCGAGACAGGCTCCAAAGACAAGCCCACGACGTGTGGCTGTTTGGACATGCATCTCGGAGGGAGAAAGAACACACAGGACTCGGTCGCGAGTCGTTCAGGTGACAGAGAGACACAGAATGAGGACACTTTCACAATCAAACCTGGGGTGTGGGGGAGGGAGGGAGGGAGGGAGGGAGGGAGGGAGGGGGGATAGAAAAAAGACACATGGAGGAAGGAGAGAGGGAAGAAAGGAAGCAGGGTGGGGGGAGGAAGGACATGGAGAAAACAGAAATTTTAAAATCTGGAGAAAATAGATGATGAAAGACAGGTGGAAAATGAAGAAAGATGAAGAAGAGAAAGAATGAGGAAAGAGGTGAAGGAAAAAAGGGCGAAAGAGACAAAAAAAGTATAAAAGACAAAGAAAGAGAGAAAAAAAGGAAAGGAACAGAAAAAAGGAAAGAAGGGAGGGAGGGAGGGAGGGAGGGAGGGAGGGAGGGAGGGAGGGAGGAGGGAAAGAAAGAGAAAAACACAGAGCAAGAAGAAAGGAAGGCAGAAAGAAGAGGCTAATGCCATTTTCGGCATTAGCCCCCACCTGCATTTAGGTAAAAATCTAAAAAAAGGGAAAAAGAAAAGAAAGGAAGGAAGGCAGAGAGAAGAAAGAAAGAAAATAGACAAAATGAAATTTCTTGCTAAACATAATCGGGCCTGGCGACAGAGCTAGGCTCCATCTCGAAAGAAAGGCAGGGAGACAGAAAGAAAGAGCAACAGAGAAAGACAGACAGACAGACAGAGAAAAAGAGAGAGAGAGAGAGAGAGAGAGAGAGAGAGAGAGAGAGAGAGAGGCCAAGCAAGGTGGCTCATGCCTGTCATCCCAGCACTTTGGGAGGCCGAGGCGGGCGGATCACAGGGTCAGCAGTTCGAGACCAGCCTGGCCAAAACGTTGAAACCCCGTCTCTACTAAAAATACAAAAATTACCTGGGCGCGGTGGCACACGCCCGCCATCCCAGCCACTCAGGAGGCTGAGGCAGGAGAATCGCTTGAACCATGGAGGCCGGAGGTCACCGTGAGCCGAGATCGCGCCATCGCACTCCAGCCTGGGTGACAGGCTGAGACTCTGTCTCAAAAGAAAAAAGAAATAAAAAATAAAAAAAGAAAAAGAAAGGCCACACAAGAAACACAGAAACATCTAAAGAAACACAGGAACAATGAACGAAACCCAGAAACGACAAAAGAAACAAACAAGAAAGAAAGAAAGAAAGAAAGAAAGAAAGAAAGAAAGAAAGAAAGAAAGAAAGAAAGAAAGAACTGGAAAAGGCAATTAGGAAGAGAGAAACAAAGGAGAAAGGATAGACAGATTTCCTTTCGAAAGATCCTCTAACAGCATAGTAAGGCCCAGGGAGGGGCTGCGACCCACCTTCCACCTTACGAATACGGTTGGCCAGGAAAATATAAATACCACGTGTAACGTCACCGTTAAACGTGACTATGAGCCGGGCGCGGTGGCTCACGCCTGTCATCCCAGCATTCTGGGGGGCTGAGTCGGGTGGGCCACCTGAGGTCAGGAGTCCAACAACAGGCTGACCGACATGGTGAAACCCCGTCTCTGCTAAAAATACCAAAAAAAAAAAAAAAGGGACCCACTTCCGTTACTTGCTGCTGTGGACGATAGGCAGCTGGGGTCGGTGAAGGATTCCAAGATGGCTGGGCGAAAACTTGCTCTAAAAACCATTGACTGGATAGCTTTTTGGGAGATCATACCCCAAAACCAAAAGGCCATTGCTAATTCCCTGAAATCCTGGAATGAGATCCTAACCTCCAGGTTGGCTGCTTTACCTGAGAATCCACCATCTATTGACTGGGCTTACTACAAGGCCAATGAGGCCAAAGCAGGCTTGGTGGATGACTTTGAGAAGAAGTTTAATGCCCTGAAGGTTCCTATACCAGAGGATCCATATACTGCCCTGGTGGATGCTGAAGAAAAAGAAGATGTGAAGTCTTGTGCTGAGTGGGTGTCTCTCTCAAAGGCCAGGGTTGTAGAATATGAGAAAAAGATGGAGAAGTATAAGAACTTAATTCCATTTGAACAGATGACCATTGAGGACTTGAACGAAGCTTTCCCAGAAACCAAATTGGACAAGCAAAAGTATCCCTATTGGCCTCACCAACCAATTGAGAATTTATAAAATTGAGTCCAGGAGGAGGCTCTGGCCCTTATATTACACATTCTGGACATTAAAAATAAAAGTAATTATTAAAAAAAAAAAAAAAAAAAAAAAAAAAGAACCTCTTTAATTTTAATGTTAAAAATAAAAAAGGAAAAGAAAAACAAATTCTCCGGACGTGGTGGCACATGCCTGTAACCCCAGCCACTCAGGAGGCAGAGGCAGGAGAATCGCTTGAACCCCGGAGGTGGAGGTCACCGTGAGCTGAGATCGCGCCATCGCACTCCAGCCTGGGTGACAGAGTGAGACTCTTGTCTCAAAATAAAGAAAAAAGGAAAAAAGAAAGAAAGAAGAAAGAAAGAAAGAAAGAAAGAGAGAGAGAGAGAGAGAGAGAGAGAGAGAGAGAGAGAGAGAGAAAGGAAGGAAGGAAGGAGCCGGTCGCGGTGGCTCAAGCCTGTAATCCCAGCTCTTTGGGAGGCCAAGGTGGGTGGATCACGGGGTCAAGAGATAGAGACCATCCAGGTCAACATGGTGAAACCCCGTTTCTACTAAAGATACAAAAAATTAGCTGGGCATGCTGGTGCGTGCCTGTCATCCCAGCTACTCAGGAGGCTGAGGCAGGAGAATTGCCTGAACCCAGGAGGTGGAGGTTGCGGTGAGCCGAGATCGCGCCATTGCACTCCAGCCTGGGTAACAAAAGGGAAACTCCATCTCAAAAAAAAAAAAAAAAATACCACACAAGAAACACAGAAACAACGAAAGAAACACAGGAACAACGAACGAAACACAGAAAACGACAAAAGAAACAAACAAGAAAGAAAGAACTGGAGAAGGCAATTAGGGAGAGAGAAACTAAAGGAGAAAGCACAGACAGATTTCTTTTCGAAAAATCCTCTACCGGCATAGTAAGGCCCGGGGAGGGGCTGCGACACACCTTCCACCTTAGGAATATGTTGGCCAGGAAAATAAAAATGCCACACGTAAGGTAACCGTTAAAAGTGACAATGAGCCGGGCGCGGTGGCTCAGGCCTGTCATCCCAGCACTCTGGGGAGGCTGAGGCGGGTGGGCCACCTGAGGTCAGGAGTCCAACAACAGGCTGGCCAACATGGTGAAACCCCGTCTCTGCTAACAATACAAATAAACTTCTTTAATTTTAATCAAAGAAAGAAAGAAAGAAAGAAAGAAAGAAAGAAAGAAAGAAAGAAAGAAAGAAAGAACGAACTTCTCCGGGCGTGGCAGTGCATGCCTGTAACCCCCAGCCACTCAGGAGGCTGAGGCAGGAGAATCGCCTTAACCCGGGAGGCAGAGGCCGCCGCGAGCCGAGATCGTGCCCTCGAACTCCAGCCTGGGTGACAGAGTGAGACTCTGTTTCCAAAAAAAAGAAGAAAAATGACTATGAGGGCCTGGGCCAGGGTGGTTGAGTGAGTTTACCTAGGGAGGGAGGGAGGGAGGGAGGGAGGGGTGGCGGGTGGGGAGGGGGGAGAGAGAGAGAGAGAGAGAGAGAGAGAGAGAGAGAGAGAGAGAGAGAAAGAGAAAGAGAAAGAAAGAAAGAAGGGGGGATATGCCTGAGTGGAAGGAGAGAAACCAAGGGGAGCAGGAGGGGACACAAAGAGGAAGGGGAAGGGACGGAGGCACAGTAGGTTATTCTAAAATGTATTCAAGACTGGGGTGGGGGTGGGCACGGAGGGCAACTCAGGAAACAAGCCGACTCCAGCAATGACACCTAATTCATGATTGCTGGCATCGCTGCCTCGAAAGGGGGGCACCGCATGTTTCTTCCTCCACACTCATTCGATGATTTCTGGGAAACGCCATTTACGAGCACACTCTGGACATCTACCTGCTTTCGCTACATCTGGGGAGAATCGGGAAAGTCCCCACTAACGACAAGGCCTAAAGTGGAGCTGTCATCCACAAAACCCAGGCAGAAGGGTCCATATGGGTTAAGAAAGACACCAAGAAAGAAAGGGAAACAACGGATCAAAGAGAAGAACAATCGGGCCCGGCCAGGGTCTCCAGGGGTCGTCTGGGCAACGAGGGAGTCGGGGGTGGGGGTGGGGGTGGGGGTGGGGGACGAATGGACTAAGGGAGGGCGGGCCTCTAAGTGGGGGGAGGTGGGGGGCGGGTGGCAGAGAGAAGCCACAGTCTCTCCTGACGGTGGGCGGGCGGCCAGAGCGTCCCGTCACGCCGCCTAGACTTCGGAGAACCGGTGACCGCTAGGTGACGCCCGATGACAACATATGCAAGTGTCAGCCCGGCACCCTCCCAGGCATTTCCCCCACAACTAATGGAGCGGAGACCCTGAGGGGGAAGGAAGCACCGTGACTCGGCAATACGCGCAGAAACACACGCACCTACGTACGTGCGTAGGTACGTACGTACGCACGCACGCACGCACGCACGGACGTACCCACGCACGCACTCACACGCACGGCGTATCCCACAGAATAGCAGAGTGTATACCGTGATAGCGAGAGGGCCCACGCCATTTTCTTCTCTAGTAACAAAAGAAAAAGCAGGCCGAGGCCCGGCGGCCCACGCCCCTCACCCCAGCACTCCGGTAGTCAGAGGCAGAGGCGGGCGGGTCACCCGGGGTCAGGAGTTCCGAACCATCCCCGTCAACATGGCGAAACCCCCGCCTCCAGGCCCTCGAAAGGCCGGGCAGGGGCAGGAGAATCGCTGGAACTCGGGAGGTGGAGGTCGCAGTGAGCCAAGATCTCACCACCGACCGCACTTCAGCCTGGGCGACAGAGCGAGACTCCCGGGGCGGGGGGGTGGTGGGGGGGATTCGCTTCCCTCTTTAGGTGACCACGCACCGTGACACGTACACAGAGAGCTCGGAAGGTACACAGGCTCTGACCTCCTCTCTGTGGTTTTGAGTCGGTCTGGCGATATTTTCCAGGCCTTCCGTTTCCCCGTAAGCAGTCACAGAAATGAAAACTCCCTCCTTTCCCAATTCGTCTTCAGCTCATCATCAGGCCGCAAGAATAAGCAGCCCGACCCGACCCGACCCGACCCGACCCTCCCGCTGGGTCCGGGAGCAATTGCACTCCAGCCCGGGCGACAGAGCGAGCGAGCGAGCGGAACCTCTGTCGCAGAAGAAAACAATTAAAAAGAAGGAAGATAGATAGATAATCAGCCGGCCGTTTTGTGTCGTGCTGCGTCCTGGCACCCGCCCGGGCCGGTAGGCCCAGCTCCTCAGGGGCTGAGTCAGGGGAGCATCTCTCTAAGCCCACCAGTCAGTTCAAGGTCACAGTGACCTACGTACGATCGGCCTGGGCGACACAGGGAGACCCCATCTCTAAAAAAGTACATGGAAGCGTGGACGGTCGTAGAAGACATACAAGGAGGTGGCGGAGCACGGGAAGGCTCCGCTCGTTCCTGAAGACCAGAGCACAGCCGGGTGCGGTGGCTCAAGCCTGTCGTCCCAGCACTTTGGGAGGCCGAGGCGGGTGGATCACGAGGTCGAGAGATCGAGACCAACCTGGTCAACGGGGTGAAACCCCGTCTCTGCTAAACATACCGGAAAATAGACAAATAAATAAATTAGCTGGGCACGGTGGCACGTGCCTGTAATCCCAGCTACTCGGGAGGCTGAGGCAGGAGAATTGCCTGAACCCAGGAGGCGGAGGTTGCGGTGAGCCGAGATCGCGCCATCGCACTCCAGCCTGGGTAACGAGAGCGAAACTCCGTCTCAAGAAATTAAAAAAGACCAGAGCACACAAACAGGACCATCCGCTTGAGGTAGCCACCGTTCCGAATCACGGCGGAGGCCTCGAGGATTTCAGAGCAAGGCCCTGCCGTCATCTGCGGCACCCGACCTCGCCTGTAAATATTTCCGGAAACCGACTCGTCCGTCCATTCATTCACTCACTCATCCATCCATCCATCCATCCATCCATCCATCCATCCATCCATCCAGTAGGGAGGAAGGAAGAGAAAAAAGAAAAAGAATGAGGCCGGGTGTGGTGGCTCATGCCTGTAATTCAAGTACTTTGGAGGCCAAGGCGTGCAGATCACCTGAGGTCGGGAGTTCAAGACCAGCCTGACCAACATGGTGAAACCCCATCTTTTTTTTTTTTTCCAATAAATAAATAAATAAAAGAAAAGGAAGAAAGGGGGGGAGGGGAGGAAGAGAGAGAGAGAGAGAGAAGGAGAAGAAGAAGAAGAAAGAGGAGGAGGAGGAGGAGGAAGAGGAGGAGGAGGAGGAGGAAGAGGAGGAGGAGGAGGAGAAAAGAAATAAAAAGAGGGCAGCGCACCATGGCTCACGCCTATAATCCCAACACTTTGGGAGACTCAGGTGGAAGAATCGCTTGAGCCCAGGAGTTTGAGACCAGCCCTGGCAACACAGCGAGCCCCCGTTTGTACTAAAAAATCAAAACAATTAAAAAGTTAGCCGGGCATCGTGATGGCAGGCACCTGTATAGTTCTAGCTGTTTTGGAGCCCGAGGTGGGAGGATTGCTTGAGGTCGGGAAGTGGAGGCTGCCATGGGCCTTGGCCAGACAAATGCACCGCAGCCTGTTTCCCGGGCTGGTCTTCAACTCCTCAGCTCTAGCGAAGCACCTGCCTCACCTCCAAACTTGCACCCACCACATTCATCCGTCCCGGAGGTGTCTGTGACAGATTTTAGTAGGGGAGCATTCATTTCTAAATACCAGAGCAGATCAACAGGACCATCCGTTTGAGACAGACACCACCATTCTGAATCACAGCAGAGGCTTTGAGGATTTCAGAGCAAGACCCTGCTGCTATCTGCAGATAACCACCCTTCTTTCGAGGGACAGGGCTCTGTCAGGTAGCCTCTGGCTGTAAACCAAAGGCCCAACCACGGGGCCATAAAGTTAACCATGTTAGCCGAGCCGCTCATAACGCACCGAGCATAATCCCAGCACTTTGGGAGGCTGAGACGACGGGTGGATCACTTGAAGTCAGGGGTTCGAGACTAGCCTGCTGACCAGGGCAAAACCCCGTCTCTACTACATACACAAAAGTTAGCCGGGTGCGGTGGCACGCACCTGTAGTCCCAGCTACTCACTCGGGAGGCCGAGGCGGAAGAATCGCTTTGACTCGGGAGTCGGAGGTTGAAGAGAGCCGCGATCACGCCACTGCACTCCAGGCTGGGCGACAGAGGAAGACTCCGTCTCAAATAAGAACAATAGCAAGAAGTATAATAATAGTAACGACGTTAAATTAAATGTAGAAAAACAAGAAATCACACATAATTTGTAGCGTCATTGCTGCCTCAAAAGGCGAGAAGCATAGGTTTGTGTCACCATGGGTTTTCTTTGTTCCTGAAAAATTGCTCATTCATTCATTCATTCATTCGTTCGTTCGTTCAATTCTATTTTATTCTGTTCCATTCTATTCTATTCTATTCTAGCGTGTGTGTGTGTGTGTGTGTGTGTGTGTGTGTGTGTGTGTGGCTTACTTCTGTTTTCTAAATATGGGGTTTCTTTTTTCTAAAGATGGCCAGGCTGGTCTTGAACTCCTGACCTCAGGTGATCCACCCACCTCGGCCTTTCAAAGTGCTAGGATGACAGGCGTGAGCCACCGCGCCCGGCCTTATTCTAATATTTTGGAGAAGCAGTCTTTCTCTGTCACCCAGGCTCAGTGCAACCTCCGCCCCCTGTGGGTTCAAGCAATTCTCCTACCTCAGCCTCCCGAGTGAGTGAGCAGCTGGGACTACACTACAGGCACGTGCCACCACGGCCCCCTAACTTTTCTGTATTTCCAGTAGAGGCAAGGGTTTCACTATGTTGACCATGCTGGTCTCGACCTCCTGACCTCTGATCCACCCGCCACAACCTCCCAGGCAGGCTTGAGCCACCACCACGCCTGGCCTATTTATTCTTTTTTCCTTAACTTTCCAGAAGGCTAGTTGCTTAAGCTTTCTAATTATTTTATTAATATTACTAATACCCTGATAACACTCCTAAAATAGCAATAGTTACATCATTGTATAGAACTGTCCTTGGATGATAAAGCACTTTTATTTCACATCAAGACAGCAATTACTTTAGATCATAATATGTCCACGCTAGACACCTGAAATTATACCTAGCACTGTCTTTCTATGACTAAAAATTCAGAAATGCATACTGAACAGAAGATCCTTATCAAAATGATTTACGAGTCTTACAATTATCCTTTAATTCTTGCCGGGTATTGTTACTGCTATTTTGTGCATTAAAAACTGGAAAACAAAACAAATGACAAAAATGACATGAACTCCAGGTAGGGCTAGCTAGGTTCCTCAGGTCCATTTTCTTCAGTACTTTCAATAACATATGAAGTGTTATGAAGCTTGCCCCATGGATTTTTCAACTGCATACTATAACCTGAAGGGTTAGGGAAAAGTCCGAGAAAGGGTCCTTTGAAGTAAAAATTAATTTAAAGGGACAAAACCCACACAGTAATAGAAACAGAATATTAATTTTGTTCTCTATGGCAAAAATAGCCAACACGGTCAAGAATACTTTATGAGTCAGGTTGCAAAAGTGACAATTTTAGAAAACTCTATTAAGAGAAATTGACAGAGGGGGAGGTGGGGAGGGATAGCCTGGGGAGAAATGCCAAATGTGGGTGAAGGGGAGAAGAAAAGCAAAGCACACTGCCATGTGTGTACCTACGCAACTGTCTTGCATGCTCTGCTCATGTACCCCAAAACCTAAAATCCAATAAAAAATTAAAAAAAAAAAAAATGGACAGAATAAAATCTGATTTCTCACACTCTAAAAACTGATGAAAACTAAACTGGCTTCACCAAAAACAGTCAATCTCTATGGTAACACTGTAACTCTCAGGTTGAGTAGCTCAAAATCAATCCAATCTCCAGCAAGACAAAGTTTAGCCTTTCTGTTCATTTAGGAGGATATTCTTTTTATCTGATCAAAGAACAATGAGACCCGGGGGTCAGAATGGCGATTCCCTAGGCAACAAGGGAGGGAGGAACGCGAAGATGGGGGCGGGGGCGGGGGCAGCGGACAAGTCACAGTTGCCCCGGGCTGTGCGCAGGCGGCCTGAGTGTTCTTCCTCCATGAGGCCTCGGTTTTCAGAGTGCCTTCTTTCTTCCTCCGTGAGGCCTCGGTTTTCAGAGTAACGGTGGCCGCTAGGGGATGCCCGAAGTCTGCCTGCCAACAGAGAGTGTCAACCAGGAATGAACTGGGATCGCCAGGAACGGGAGCGGGAGAGGGGAAGAATGGAGCCCTCCCCCCACCACAGCACAGTGGGGCCGCCGTGCCCTCCCAGGCAGTTGCCACAAGCAATCGACCAGCGCCTTAGGGAGACACAGCCTAAGTCCCCACCCATCGGATTATGTGAAACTTCCTTCCAGAGAGAAGAGACCGACTGGAAATTCTCTCCGTCAAGGTCGAAACCTAAAAGGATCACTGGCACACCCACCAGGCCCAAGACAATTTTGAAAAGAGTTGTTTCAAAATGGAAGAGCAGTTTCTGTGTTTGGGGTACATCCGTATATTTCCGTATAACAAAATTAGTTGTTTTAAACATGACGCTTTAAAAGAAAAAAAAAAAAATTTTTTTTTTTTTAACTCCTTACCTGTACAGTCCTGCGATAGGCAGACCACGGGACTCGTCAGCTCAGAGTCCGTGAGGCCAGAAGCTGACATCCTGCATGTCTACTCAGAATGAATGAACGAATGAACGAGTTTATTTATTTACTTTGAGACACAGTCTCGCTCTGTCCCCTAGGGTGGAGGGCAGGCAATGGCACGATCTAGGCTCACTGCAACCTCTCCGTCCCGGGTTCAAGTGATTCTTTCTGCCTCAGCCTCCCGAGTGGCTGGGAGTACAGGCATGTGCCACCACGCCCGGATGACTTTTGCATTTTTAGTAGAGACGGAGTTTCACCATGTTAGCAAGAATGGCCTCGATCTCCTGACCTCGTGATCCGCCCACCTCCCAAAGTGTTGGGGTTGATTACACGCGTGAGCCAGCCACCGCACCCGCCCGGGCCTGTAGTCCCAGCTACTCGGGAGGCTGAGGCAAGAGAATTGCCTGAACCCAGGAGGCGGAGGTTGCGGTGAGCCGAGATCGCGCCATTGCACTCCAGCCTGGGTAACAAGAGCGAAACTCCGTCTCAAAATAAATAAATAAACAAAGTTAAAAAAAATTAAATGCTGTATTCTGTTAGCTTTGCTTTGTACCCTGAGAAGGACATAATATAGCTGTTGTCTGTCTGTCTGTTTGTGACAGGGTCTCGCTCTGTCTGTCGCCCAGGGTGAAGTGCCTCCAAGTAGCTGAGACTACAGGCACGGACCCCGGGGTTTGGCCATGTAGCCCCAGGTTGGTGGTGGAGCTCCCGTGCTCAAGAGATCTTACTGCCTCTGCCTCCCAAAGTGTTGGGGTTACCGGCATGAGCCACCGCACCCGGCCTGACTCAATACCAGGAAGGGCCAGGATCTGCCAAGGCCTGTGTTCCAAAGTGGGGACAGTGGATCCCATGGTAGAGGGAGCCATCGGTCCACACTGAGCTCCGGCCAGCCCCAGGCCCCACCATGCAGACCAAATCAGAAGGAACAGGGTCCCTCGTCCTACACACCGCATCCCTTCACTGAACTTGGGAGCGGATCCATTTCCCAAACATGAGGTGGCTCTCAGTTTGAAACGGGTCACAAGGGGCCTGGCTTTCCCGAGTCGGCAGGATAACGAAGTCCTTCCGTGACATAGAACGAGGTGTGGCTCGAATCTAGATTCTCCAGTTAAAACCAAGGAAGATGGCCAGGAGCGGTGGCTCGTGCCTGTCATCCCAGCACTTTGAGAGGCCAGGCCGAGGTGGAAGTATCAGGAGGTCAGGAGTTTGAGACCAGCCTGGCCAAGACAGTGAAACCCCTGCCTCTACTGAAAACACAAAAATGTTAGCTGGGCGTGGTGGCGCGTGCCTGTAATCCTAGCTACTCAGGAGGCTGAGTCAGGAGACTCGCTGGAAACCAGGGAGGCAGAGGGTGCAGTGAGCTGAGATCGTGCCACTGCGCTCCAGCCAGGGGGACAGAGCAAGACTCGGTCTCAGAAAACACACACACACACACACACACCACCACCACCACCACCACCACCACCACCACCACCAAAGAAAACCAACGTGTCACACTCGATCGAGACAGACAGAGACAGAGAGAGATGAGAGAGACAGAGAGAGAGAGAGAGAGAGAGAGAGAGAGAGAGAGAGAGATGTTATATCCGAGTGACATAAAGAATGCACCGCACTCTGAAACTGAATTATGAGTCCTTTATGTTAGCCAGCGACGGAGAGGTGGCTAATGCCCAAAATTCTCTCTCAGGCCCAAAGAAAGAAAGAGTTAGGGGGTTCTTTATACACTAGTTTGAAAAAGGAGGGGGGAAACCTAGCTGAAGCAAATTTTTCACAAAAGCAGAGTAAGCAAAAAGTTAAAAGATAAAGTAGTACAGGCTGGGCATGGCAGATCACGCCTATAATCCCAGCACTTAGGGAGGCCGAGACGAGTGGATCACAAGGTGAAGAGATCGAGACCATCCTGGTCTAAACAGCGAAACCCCATCTCAACTCAAAAAAAGAAAAAAGAAAAAAAAAATTAGCTGGGCATGGTGTCACGTGCCTGTAGTCCCAGCTACTCGGGAGGCTGAGTCAGGAGACTCACTTGAAACCAGGGAGGCAGAGGGTGCAGAGAGCTGAGATTGTGCCACTGCACTCCAGCCAGGGAGACAGAGCAAGACTCGGTCTCAGCAAACACACACACACCACCACCACCACCACCACCACCACCACCAAAGAAAACCAATGAAGGTGTTTAACTCAACGTGTCGCACTCGATCGAAAGAGACAGAGTCAGAGAGAGATGAGAGAGACACAGAGAGTAACAGAGAGAGAGAGACAGAGAGAGAGAGAGAGAGAGAGACAGGGGGAGAGAGAGAGAGAGAGAGAGAGAGAGAGAGAGAGAGAGAGAGAGAGATGTTATATCCGAGTGAGATAAAGAATGCACCGCAATCTGAAACTGAATTATGAGTCCTTTATGTTAGCCAGCGACGGAGAGGTGGCTAATGCCCAAAATTCTCTCAGGCCCAAAGAAAAAAAGAGTTAGGAGGTTCTTTATACCTTAGTTTGAAACAGGAGGGGGGAAACCTAGCTGAAACAAATTTTTCACAAAAGCAGAGTAAGCAAAAAGTTAAAAGATAAAGTAGCACAGGCTGGGCATGGCATCTCACGCCTATAATCCGAGCACTTAGGGAGGCCGAGATGGGTGGATCACAAGGTGAAGAGATCGAGACCATCCTGGTCTAAACAGCGAAACCACGTCTCAACTCAAAAAGAAAAAAAAAAAGAAAAAGAAAATTAGCTGGGCATGGTGGCACGTGCCTGTAGTCCCAGCTACTCGGGAGGCTGAAGCAGGAGAATTGCTTAAACCCAGGAGGCGGAGGTTGCAGTGAGCCGAGATCGTGCCATTGCCCTCCAGTCTGGGTAGCAGCAGCGACACTCTGTCTCAAATGAGAGAAAAAAGCAAAAAAAAAAAAAAAAAAAAAAAAGAGAGAGAGGAGGAATGGGGGGGGAGAGAGAGAGAGAGAGAGAGAGAGACAGAGAGCAGAGAGAGGAGGAGGAAAGGGGTACTCAATGGAGAGAGAATTACACATATCTTATAATGCTTTTGATACCATAATCGGTGGCCCGGGTGCACTTTTAAAACAGAAACAACAGCAGCAGCGGCAGCAAAAGCCAGCCAGCCAGACAGACCGTCACAGAGACAGTATTGTTACTAAAGACAGGTTTTCACTAACACGGGGGTGGGGGGGGGGAGACAGAGAGAGAGAGAAAGAGAGAGGAGGGTGGATAACGAGGTCAAAAGATGGAGATCATCCTGGCCAGGCCAACATAGTGGGACCCCGCCTTCACTAACAATACAAACGTATTAGCTGAACAGGAATGTTGTCAGCAGGCTCAGGCTTCATAGCCAAAAAGCTGAAACCACCATCTGGGATGTTTTCCCGAGAGCCAGTGGTTTCACGAGGGGCCGTGTGTAGTTGTGGAAATGGACAGGAATGTTTGGAGCTCCATATTTGAGACAGAACGGACAGGGCTCGGTCACGGGTCATTTAAGACATGGGGAGATACAGACTGAGAAAACCCTCCCAGCATCCTAGCTGAACAGAGAGGTGCACGATTTATCGAGACACTAAGTCTGGGTCACAACCGAGTCAACGGAGAAAGCAAACCCAGATTTTAGGGTTGGATTTCTCTCTCTCTCTCTCTCTCTCTCTCTCTCTCTCTCTCTCTCTCTCTCTCTCTCCCCCCCCGCCCCTTCAGAGGGAGTCTCACTCTGTCCACCAGGCTAGAGTCCAGTGGTGCGATCTCGGCTCACTCACTGCAACCTCCGACTCCTGGGTTCAATTAAATCTCCTGCCTCAGCCTCCCGAGAACCTGGGATTGCAGGCACGCACCACCACGCCCGGCTAATTTTTGTCCTTTTTTTCCTTCTAAAGACGGGGTTTCACCATGTTGCTCAGGCCGGTCTTGAACTCACGACCCCAGGTGATCTGCCCGCCTTGGCCTCCAAAGTGCTTGGATTACAGGCGTGAGCTCCCGCGCCTGGCTAATTTTTGTCTTTCTGTAGAGACGGGGTTTCACCATGTTGGCCAGGATGGTCTCAAACTCCTGACCGCAGGTGATCCGCCCACCTCGGCCTCCCAAAGTGCTGCAGTGACAGGCAGGAGCCACCGTGCCAGGCCTGAATCTTTATCAATGTGTAACATCTTTGAGGTCTCCAAGTCCAGAAATAAACTCGCCACTTCTGCACAGGATTCTGTATGGAGATCAAATCTGAGATTCCTAAAGTAAAGAATTGAGGCCTTGGGAATGGATTGGATTAGATCTACCTGAGCTTATATTAAAATAAAAAAGAGGGAGAGGAAGAGGGAGGGGTGGAAGAAAGTGGGGGAGGGAGGGGGGAGAGAGAGAGAGAGAAGAGGAAGAAGAAGAAGAAGAAGAAGAAGAAGAAGAAGAAGACCTCATGAATTTCTAGAAAATAAGACCTTATGACTTTTGCATCCGTTGGCGACTCTAGGTAGTTTGCTGAACCTGGTTCTGTGGCCTTGCCTCTGTTTACTTTTGCACTCCAGGCCACGATGCACAGTGCCAGACCTGGGAGGAGTTCAGCCACGCTGCCTACCGAGAGAGAAGCTTTACCTCGCTGACCCTGTGAAGGCACGTGTGGTTCTCAAATACAGGCATTCTGATGGAAACTTGTGTGTTAAACACACAAGTAACAGATGATCGAGTTTGTCTGGTGTCTAAAAGAGAGCAAGCTCAAGATGGAAAGAAGACTGAGAAATTCCACAGTCAACTAACTAGTGGCACTGACCGTAGCCAGGGAATCCCTCAGTGTTACCATGGAAACTGAGTGAATGGTTTGAAATGAAGACTTTGTCATGTACTGAGGAAGTAAATATCTTTTGAAGTAGGGAAAGTGTTGGGACAGAAAATACTTTATGTAACTAAGTGGACTCTTCAGAAGCTCAGAGGTCATTTTCTGTAATTTTCTTTTGAACGTTTTCTTTAGAGAGCTAGGAATGCGAATGTTTTCAGTCAGAAAGCCTGTATTTACTTTTGGAAACTGCACAAGCGATGCATCTGTCTCCGGAACTTTGCAGATTACTTGATGTTAGGTAAAACGCACAATTGTTTCTTTCTGGCAGATTCGTAACAGTAACTTGAAAATGAGATATTACGAAAAGCCAATGCTTCCTTAAATTTAGTTCATCTTTCTTTCAAAGAACATTCAATGTAACCGTTGTGTTGGATCGAGGTATTTCTTTTGGAGCATAAAATGTATGCCGTCGATGACCAATAGACATAAAAGATGGTCATCGGAACAAACTCCGCACCACAGTGCGCATTGTTACGAATGCCGTGCACCTGAGTATGTCTAGTAGTGTGGCCTCAATTATATCTAACAGGAATTGACTAACCAGTATGCTTTGCCTTCTCTCTCTCTCTCTCTCTCTCTCTCTCTCTCTCTCTCTCTCTCTCTCTCTCTCTCTCCAGAGAGATACAATAAAAATACCTTTTATTATAGGGGATTGGTAGTATCAGCTCGTTGAACAATGACTTTGAATCTAGTTTTCAGTTATCAGAAGCAGCAGTTACTTGAGTGCGTGAATGCAATGACGGTCACTACACATGTACCACAACCACCATTTTACAGACATTTTCACGACGTATTTTTCATCTGCAGTTTCTCAGAAGGCCGATAGATGATCCCAACTGTCACATCATTGCATACTTCTGTCCGTCTTCTCTCTTTCTGTAACCAAAGTGTTAGGTGTGACTGTCACAACTGTCATGTTTTCCAGTAAACCGGAAGTATGATATTATTTGACACTTATGTTCGTACCCTAATTTCACCACCTAAACGTCGTGTTCACATGTTGATTCCCCAGGAATGGAATGAAGGTACTACGTTGAAATACATCCTGCAGGCCAAGCGCGGTGGCTCAAGCCGGTAATCCCAGGACTTTGGGAGGCTGAGGCGGGTGGATCATGAGGTCAAGAGATGGAGACCATCCTGGTCAACATGGTGAAACCCCGTCTCTACTAAAAATACAAATCATTAGCTGGGCATGGTGGCGCGTGCCTGTAATCCCAGCTACTCGGGAGGCTGAGGCGGGAGAATTGCCTGAACCCAGGAGGCGGAGGTTGCAGTGAGCCGAGATCGTGCCATTGCACTCCAGCCTGTGGAAGAAGAAGAAAGAAGAAGAAGAAGAAGAAGAAGAAGAAGAAGAAGAAGAAGAAGAAGAAGAGAAGAGGAGGAGGAGGAGGAGGAGGAGGAAGAAGAGGAGGAGAGGAGGGGGAGGAGGAGGAGGAGGAGAAGAAGAGGAGGAGGAGGAGGAGGAGGAGGAGGAGAAGAAGAAGAAGAAGAAGAAGAAGAAGAAGAAGAGAATAATAATAAGAAGAAGAACAAGAACAAGAAGAACAAAAACAAGAAAGAAAGAAAGAAAGAAAGAAAGAAAGAAAGAAAGACCTTATTGTTGTACCCGAGCGAGTCAAAGAATGCACCAGACTCTGAGATTGAATTATGAGTCCTTTATTATGCCAGCGACCGAGAGGTGGCTGATGCCCAAAATTCTCTCGGCCCCTAAGGAAATATTAGGCGGTCTTTTATACCCTAGTTTTAAAAGGGAGGGGGAACTTAGCTGAAGGAAATTTTTCACAAAAGCAGAGTAAGCAAAAAGTTCAAACTTAAGCTAGTACATGAGAAATAAAACAGTGCCAGGTGCGAGGGGTAAAGTTGTCACAAAAGACACACAACTTATATAGGTAACCGGGGCTCTGGGCATTGGACAGCACCTGCCCGCATTCCCAAGCTCTGCTGGTACCACTGAACTCGGCCTCTTATGAACAAATGCGTTCCCAGCGTCAGCCCGCCCCAGCTACATACTCTGGTGACATAGTGAATGGTGGGAAAATCACTAAAATGTAGAAGGTAAGATGGAGTCTGCCCAGCTCAGGAAGCTAACTGACATAAAGCCTGAACAGCTTTTAGTCTGAGAAAGAGAGAGCTAGTTTTAACTGGCAAAAAGCAGGTTATCACATTATGAAGTACAGTTTACAGGAACCGGCTGTCACTAGACATCGAGAAATCCACAAAAGCGCTAGTCAACAGCAGGAGAAAAACAGCAGCTCACACACGTCCTGGGGAAAAGATACACCGTCCTAGAATTCCGTGCCAAGGCATCACCTCCGGTCATCTTAAGGGAGCAAAGTATCGCTTTTTAGACAGCGTTTCTATTTTGGGCACAAACTACTACGGCCCAGCGTGGCGCCACGATGCCCTTCCCATTTTGCATATATGCTGGCCCGGGGAAGGAGAAAAGAAGACATCAAGAGAAAAGGTGATTGAGAGACCCAGCCAAGATGAAGCTTTCCCAGGGAGGGAGGGAGGGAGGGATGGCTGAGGAGTGAAGGGGTGAAAAAGCCCCACCACTACTGTCCAGCCCGCCCACCCGCTTGCCCACGAGGACCAAAGGCTGTGCCATCGCCCCCAGCTGCCTCTGGGGAAGTGGGACCGTGCCCCACCCCCACCCCCACCCCCACCCCCCATCTTCAAAAACAGTGGCCACTGAGTGAGGTGAGATCTGGCCATCACCCATGCAAATGTCAACCGGCAAAGGGTGGGGGGAGGGGAGAGAGGATGGAGGCCCACGCGCCTGGCTCCAGAACGTTTCCACGCAGGGTGGTGAGAGGCGCGGCGTTGGGGGGAACCCACCTCACAAACTCAACGAGTTGGAGTAAAGGGGCGGGTGGGGGGTGCTTAAAAAATAAACCAACTCCTCATAAAGCCCAGGTAGAAGAGTCTATGCGCATGAAAGACACCAACAAACAAAGGAACACAAAGTACCGATAAAGGAACAATAGGGCCCCCACCGGGGCGGAGGTTCCCCAGGCAACGAGGGAGAGAGGGAGGGGCCTCCAGATGGGCGGAAGAGAAACCGGTTGCCCCAGGTTCTGTGAAGTCCTCGGGCTCACAGAGCTCCCTCCGCGCCACCTCGATTTTCCATTACAGTGGCCGCTAGGTGATGCCCAAAGACCACCGATGCTTGCAGGCGTCAGCACGAAAAAGAAGGGAACGCTGGATCGCTCTGGGTCGGGGTGGAGGTTGGGGGGCGGGGGCGGGGGCGGGGGCGGGGGCGGGGGCGGGGGCGGGGGCGGGGCGGCTCAGGCACGCCGCGTCACCGGCCTCTCCCCGATCCCTCTCGGATCAGGTCGTTTCTGGGCCCAGGGAGTCCTCTCGGGTGATGCCCGCCTGCAACTAGTCGACCGGAGCCTCCAGGGGACACGGCCTAGGCACCCGCCCGTGGGTTCATCTGGAACTTCCATTCCCCTAGAGAGAAGGAAGAGGAGACCAGGGGCGGGGGCGTGTGGACGGAGGCTAGGGGTGGAGATGGGGCCTATCTAAGATGGAAGTCCAGTCCCTAGCGTTTCCGAGTGGACTCCAGACCCACCACCTCAGAGTGTCAATATCCGTTACAGGGAAGCGAAGGTCCGTGAAATCCACACTCACTCCCGGAGTGAGTGGCACGATCTCGGCTCACGGCAACCTCCGCCTCCTGGGTTCCAGCGATTCTCCTGCCCTCAGGCTCCCGAGTAGCTTGGGATGACAGGCACGTACCACCCACCGTGCCGGGTGAATGTTGTATTCTTAGTAGAGACGGGGTTTCTCCACGTTGCCCCGGCGCCGGTCTCGAACTCTCGACCTCTCGCGATCCACCCACCGTCTCCTCACGAGAACATCACTGGGCCGTCCCAGCCCAGTAGCGTTACAGTGGCCATGCCTTAGAAATCACTCCCACGCACACACCGCGATAGGTCCTATGTCTAGAAATGTATGCCGCGGTCATGAGCTTTCTTCCTTAGCGCCTCCACGATTGGCTTCGCTAGGTAAGATTTTCCCTAACCGTTTATTTTTGAGTTGAGGAGTTTGTCAGGGAAATAGGAGAAGGATAGACGCCACAAGTGACAGGGAGAAAAGTCTGAAACATGCTCCTTTCATCCAAGTGGGAGCCTGGCCTCGACCTCCCCAAATCCTACACACCGAGTGGGGAAACCCAGCAGGGCCCCTCTGTCCGTCTAGATTCCTCTCGGCCTCTGTAAGCACGCGCTCTTTCCTTTTCGTGGAAGAGGCAGGGCCCTCCCCCTCCCCCAGAACCGAAGGTCTCAGGACCTAGAGTCGGAGAAGATACACCCTGTGGAACCCAAGTCATCCCGGGGGGCCTTCGTTCTGCAGGGGACCCAGAAACGAAACGTGTCTGGCCTATTCTCTGATTCATCTGTCTCTGACGAGTTGACGTTTCAGGCGAACCTTCAAAGGGCCAAAGGCAAAGAGCTCTTCCTCTGCCCCTACCCGACCTTTTCGTGAGCAGCGAAGGGTGACAGTCTCCTCAGGCAGGCCCAGGTCACCAGGTATCCCGATCCATTTCTCCCCTCCCTCCCAGTGGGATTCCACCCATCCGTCTTCGGGATGGGGCGACACAAAGTCCAAGTTACTTTACCGAGTCACTAACGGAGAGAGGGGATCGAGGGAGTCAACCTATGTCAGAAATGACATAGGTTCAGAGCCTAAAAAAGGGCCGGCCGCAGTGAAAGGTGGCAGGGTGCGAGCTTGCTCCCCCCCCCCCCGGGACAGAGTCTCACCCCTGTCGCCCAGGCTGGAGTGCAACGGCGTGATCTCAGCCCAGGGCAACCTCCGCCCCCCAGGTTCAAGGGATTCTCCTGCCTGCCTGCCTGCCTGCCTGCCTGCCTGCCTGCCTGCTTGCTTGCCTCAGCCTCCCGGGTTGCTGATATCACAGGCATCCCCCACCACACGCCCGGCTAATCATTTGTACGTTTAGTAGAGACGGGGTTTCATCAGGTTGGCCACGCTGGTCTCGCTCGAACTCCTGACCTCAAGTGATCCTCCCTCCTGGGCCTCCCAAAGTGCTATAGGATGACGGGCGTGAGCCACCGCTCCCCGCCCGCGCGCTTGCTCTTCAAGGGTGAAGTGCTGGCGGCTCACGCCCGTCATCCCAGCACTTTGGGAGGCCCAAGAGGGCGGATCACTTGAGGTCAGGAGTTCGAGGCCAGCCTGACCAACATGGCGAAACCCCATCCCTCCTGAAAATAGGAAAAGTAGCCGGGGGGCGTGGTGGTGCGCGCCCGTCATTCCAGCTACCGAAGGACGAAGCAGAAAAGGAGACTCTTCCAGCCAGCCCCACCGCGTCCCCCCACCCCCAGCCACAGCCACAGCCAGCCTTCTTGTGGGGCGGCGCCTGCCGAATGGAGTGGAGCCCGAGGCCATGGGAGCCATCACCTCCGACTCCAGAAGGGAAACAGGGCTGTCTGCATTTGAATGGGGCTCTAGAAGGCGGCTCGGCTGCCGCTTCCGAAGCGATGCGCCTCCCTTCGCCTGGCACAGAGCGAGGCTCCGTCTCAAAAAGAAGAATGAGAAAAAAGAAGAAAATATTAGCACGTCAGTTGTGGTCGCGAATCAGTCCCCGGAGGCCAGGCACAGTGTGGCTCGAGCCCATCCATCATCCCAAAACTTTGAGACGCCAGGTCGGGAGGATTGCAACGAAGTGATGAGACCCTGTCTGTAGACCCTTTCTACAGGCAGGGTCTCATCACTTCGTTGCAATTGATCTGTTTGTTTGTTTGTTTTGAGACGGAGCTTCGCTCTCGTTACCCACCAGGCTGGAGGGCAATGGCACGATCTCGGCTCACCGCAACCTCCGCCTCCTGGGTTCAGGCAATTCTCCCGCGTCAACCTCCCGAGTAGCCAGGACTACAGGCACGCAGCACCATGCCCAGCTAATTTCTGTATTTTTAGTAGAGACGGGGTTTCACCCGGTTGACCAGGATGGTCTCGATCTCTCGAGCTCGTGATCCACCCACCTCGGCCTCCCAAAGTGCTGGAATTCTAGGCGTGAGCCACAGCGCCCGGCCTAGAAAACATTGAAAAACTGATCTGAGGGGCCGGGCCCGGTGGCTCACGCCTGTCATCACAGCACTTTGGGAAGCCGAGGCGGGCGGATCACCCGAGGTCGAGAGTTGCAGACCAACCTGGTGAAACCCCGTCTCAGAAAAATGAATGAATGATCTGA
>NC_133516.1:670000-672500 GCF_049354715.1 Callithrix jacchus
CAACAAAGCAGAGAGAGAGAGAGAGAGAGAGAGAGAGAGAGAGAGAGAGAGATTCCGTCCAAAAACAAAACAAAACAAAAAAAAACAGGTGCACATGGCCAATGTCAGCACTTTCTGCACTATATAAATCAACTATCAGAGAGGGATCAGGCACGCCACCCTCGATGTGGCTTGTGGCACTGGAAAGAAAAGGTAGGATCGTGAGATGTGTGTGAAAATTGTCTTAGTTTGCAACGCCCGTATTATAGACTGTGTGTCCAGACCGGAAACAAGGACTGGAAAGAAACGCACAAGACAAATACGACCAGGCCCGTTCCACGTTCACGCCTGTCATCGCAGCGGTCTCAAAGGCCGACGTGGGAGAACGGCTGGAGCGCAAAGGTTTGTGATCATCTCGATCTGTCATTCGACACCACCTCCACCTGCATAAATGATCATCAGCAGCATCATCGTCATCGAAGTTTCAAAAGAAATATGTGTGTCCAGAGTGCGGACCACAAAGCGAGACCACATGCCTACTAAGAAGGTGATAGGCAAGACACACGGGAAAGACAAACAGACAGACAGACGGACAGACGGACACGGACGGACGGACGGACACGGACGAACGGACAATAGGTAGGTAGGCAGGCAGGCAGGCAGGCAGGCAGGCAGGCAGGCAGGCAGGCCAGTAGAGATTGAGTCAGGTGCAGTGACTCAGGCCCATAACAGCACCGTGAGAGGCCAAGGCAGGCTGAATTCTGGAGAGCAGGCGTTCTGGACCAGGTGGGCGTCACGGTGGAACCTCAAACCCCATCTCACATACATACATTAAAAACAATGCAATAGTTAACCCCTGTGGTGACGTGGTCCCAGGTAGTGGGGACGGGAGGGACCTGAGGAGGGATGACGGCTTGGTCCAAACTGCGTGTGTGTGTGTGTGTGTGTGTGTGTGTGTGTGAGAGAGAGAGAGAGAGAGAGAGAGAGAGAGAGAGAGAGAGAGAGAGAAAGAAAGAAATGCGAGCCAGCATCCAAAGAAAGGAAGAAAGAAAGAAATGTGAGTGTTCCCCGAAATAAATAAATAAATACGAAAGTGCCTGCCTCTAAATAAATCCATTGATAGATAAATAAACAAGTAGCCGGGCACGGTGTCTCAGGCCTGTCATCCCCCAGTGCTTTGGGAGGCTGAGGCGTGTGGATCGCCTGAGGTCAGCACATCGAGACCAGCCTGGCCAACGTGGTGAAACCCCCCCCCCGTCTCTATTTAAAAAGAAATAGCAGTAAAAATAATAAAATGAATGAATGAATGAATGAATAAATGCGAGCCAGCCTCTACATAATCAGGCAGATAAAGTCAAGCAAGGCTGTCCCCAAATGAATGAATGAATGAATGAATGTAGAGAAATACTTGAGACCCGACCTCAAACTAAATAGATGAACGAACGTAAACGTAAGAATGACATGGACACGGAAGGGTGAAGGAACCATAAGAAACAACCAAGACGGTGTGAACGGAGGTGGTCATTAAGTACCAAAGTGAATGAAATGAAATATTCGCACACACATAGATGTAGAAGAATTATTCCTTTCATTTCCTACGTCCTATCTGGTTATTTGCATATATCATACCGCATGTTATTTACAGTCTGTGAATGTATTGTATATAAACAAACACCAGCGTGCAGAAAATAAGATCGAAGACAGAAAAGGGCGACAGAGAGAGACCCCCGCCTGCCTCTAAAGAAATCCATCCATAGGTACATAAAAGAAGGAAACCAAGAAAGGATCAGTGTAACACACAGAGGTGAAAAGAAACGGTAAGAAGAAACAAGCAAACGAGGACGGGAAGAAAGTTAAAAGGTAACCAAGGTCACGAAAAACGGTTTCCTTCTGCCCCCCCGCCCCCTCCCGGCCTCGAGTATGCCCCACGCGTGCACACACACCCACCGACAGACACAGATACGACACACAGACACACACACACAAACCACACACACACAGACCACACACACACACAGACAGACACACACACACACAGACGGACACACACACACACACACACACACACACACACACACACACACACACCATGGCTGGAAATTCAAGTGTGCGATCTACCTCCCGGGCCCATGAGATCACCTGAGTCCAGGAAGGGGCGGTTGACGCTGTTGCCGTGAGATGCAATCATGAGGTCAGGGCAGATGAAGAGGTCGGGGGTTCGAGAGTTCGAGACCAGCCTGGTGAATGTGGCAAAACAGAGGGAGACCCCGTCTCAGAAGAGATGGATAGAAATTAAAAAAAAAAAAAAAAAAACGCACGGCGCCGCCCCCGCCCCCGCCCCCCCCGCCCCCCCACGCCCCCCCACGCCGCCGCCGTCACCGCCACCCCCGCGCCCCCCGCGTCCCCCGAACCCTCGGCCCCGGGCCCCAGCGTCCCCCGGCGGCCCCGGCGGCCCCGGCCTCACACGGAAATAAATGAAGGGGAAAAAAAGCTGAACGCAGTGACGAACTATCCACCTCTC
>NC_133516.1:685000-712500 GCF_049354715.1 Callithrix jacchus
CACGCAGACCCCATGGCGGCAACCGGAGGAGGGGGCCCCGGGGGCGGGAACGACACCACCGCTCGGCCTCGGGCACCTGAGGGACAACCCGGAGCGCTCCAGGAGCACCGCAAAAGGCCCAAGCCGAGCCAACGCTCGCACCACCCCGGCGAGGGCAGCACGACGGGCCATCGGGACGAGCCCCCCACCGCCGCGGAGAGGGGCCGCCCCCGACAAGGCAACAACCACAGGAGGCGAGAGCGAGGGATGCCTGCCGCGTCAGAGGACCCCACCGGCCCCCGCCAGGCGGAGAACGGGGGAGCACGGCGAGGTCGGGCCGGATTCCGTACCCCCTACACCTCCCGATCCAGACCCCACAGGCAGGGTGCAGGAGAGGCAAGGGGGCCCCCGCGGGCGGGACGAGAAGAGCGGTCCCATTCACCGAGAATGTCCGTCCCTCGCCCACCGCGGATCGGTCGCGGCCCGGGAGAGCGTGACGTCACCACATCGATCGGAAGAGACCCAGAGCGGGGCGAAGGAGTCAACCTCAGCAAAGCCACGGAGCCCACGGGCCCGAGGCCGGCCAGCCCCGCTCCGGGGAAGGGACGGCGGACAACCCCAGAGGAGAGGAGGACGCCTGACACGCACGGCACGGAGCCAACGGAACGGGGTCGTCGCGACCGCCCCAGGTGCCCGCAGCAGGGAGCGCACACGCAGGCAGACGGGAGCCCGCCCGCCCGCACCGGCCTTTCCCCGCCACACCCAGGTGAGTCGGAAGAGACCCGGGCCCAGGGCGGCACCAGGGAGCCGGGACACTCAGACGGATGCACGGGAGGCAAGGCACACGGGCCCCAGCCGGCGGCTCAACCCAGAGCAGGGCCGGCTAGCCGGGTCACCGGTAGACCAGAGACCCCCCACGCATCCAGAGGCCCGACCTCTCCAGCGACGGGTCGCCAGAGGACAGCGTGTCAGCAATAACCCGGTGGCACAAAACGACAACTCAGAGTGAAAGATACACCCCGCCCAGGGGGCAGGGGGTCTAGTCACCGGCCACACCGCCGACTCAGAAATGCGTGACACGGACATCTGTCCCCAAAAAGGCCACCATCACAGCCAGACATGGAGCACCCAGGGCTGTCTGGTCGACCTAAACACACACACACACACACACACACACACACACACACACACACACCAGGGAGCAGCCCTTCCCGGGCACGCCCTCCGGGCCACCGGTGCCACGCAGGGGCCGGCCCGTGCCTTCAGAAACAGACTCTTTCGGCCGTCCCCTCACACGCGAGGGACACACGACACGAGGGACCGAAGGCGCTCAGGGACCACTCTCCGACCACGAAGGCGGACTCGGAAGTAAAGCGTCACAGCAGAGGGACCGCGGCCAGGCGCGGCACCCCGGGAGGACGGCGCAGGCAGGCCACCGACTCCCCACAGGGACTCGGGAAAGAAATCCGGCGGGTGGGTGGGTGCCTCTGGCGGCCAGGGCCCGCGCTGGCCCGCCACAGGGCCGTGGAGTGGCGTCCCCGGCCACCCGCGCCACGCCCGGAGGGTCCCCGCGGGTCGCGGGTCGGGCCTCGGGAGCTACGGCGTACTGGTCGACCGGCCCGGGCAGCCCCGACACCTCGCTCGGGCCTGGAAACTCGGCGACAGCCTGCCCCCATACAGCCCTGCACGCCCGAGCTCTGACTCACAAGTGACTCGCCAGAGCTCTGGCGCCACAGGGACAGCCCCGCTGACGGCCGCAGGCTTTCCGGAGCAATGACTAGCTCACAGCGGGGACGGTCCCCTCCCTCGGCAGCTGTCACCGGAGCTCCAGAAGCCAAGAAAACCATATAAAAGCGGCCGCCAGATGGAGCCCGACAACCGGCGACGACCAGGTCCCCAAACCTGTCACCGAGAGAGATCCAGATGGCAGGGCGGCCGGCGGACGGCAAAACCGAAACCGTGAGTCGAGAAAAGTCTGGCCGAGGCCGAAGACACAGCCCCTCCACCCCAACCCCACAGAAACCGTCCTCCAAACGTGTCTCTGCGTAGACCGAGACAGGCTCCAAAGACAAGCCCACGACGTGTGGCTGTTTGGACATGCATCTCGGAGGGAGAAAGAACACACAGGACTCGGTCGCGAGTCGTTCAGGTGACAGAGAGACACAGAATGAGGACACTTTCACAATCAAACCTGGGGTGTGGGGGAGGGAGGGAGGGAGGGAGGGAGGGAGGGAGGGAGGGGGGATAGAAAAAAGACACATGGAGGAAGGAGAGAGGGAAGAAAGGAAGCAGGGTGGGGGGAGGAAGGACATGGAGAAAACAGAAATTTTAAAATCTGGAGAAAATAGATGATGAAAGACAGGTGGAAAATGAAGAAAGATGAAGAAGAGAAAGAATGAGGAAAGAGGTGAAGGAAAAAAGGGCGAAAGAGACAAAAAAAGTATAAAAGACAAAGAAAGAGAGAAAAAAAGGAAAGGAACAGAAAAAAGGAAAGAAGGGAGGGAGGGAGGGAGGGAGGGAGGGAGGGAGGGAGGGAGGGAGGAGGGAAAGAAAGAGAAAAACACAGAGCAAGAAGAAAGGAAGGCAGAAAGAAGAGGCTAATGCCATTTTCGGCATTAGCCCCCACCTGCATTTAGGTAAAAATCTAAAAAAAGGGAAAAAGAAAAGAAAGGAAGGAAGGCAGAGAGAAGAAAGAAAGAAAATAGACAAAATGAAATTTCTTGCTAAACATAATCGGGCCTGGCGACAGAGCTAGGCTCCATCTCGAAAGAAAGGCAGGGAGACAGAAAGAAAGAGCAACAGAGAAAGACAGACAGACAGACAGAGAAAAAGAGAGAGAGAGAGAGAGAGAGAGAGAGAGAGAGAGAGAGAGAGGCCAAGCAAGGTGGCTCATGCCTGTCATCCCAGCACTTTGGGAGGCCGAGGCGGGCGGATCACAGGGTCAGCAGTTCGAGACCAGCCTGGCCAAAACGTTGAAACCCCGTCTCTACTAAAAATACAAAAATTACCTGGGCGCGGTGGCACACGCCCGCCATCCCAGCCACTCAGGAGGCTGAGGCAGGAGAATCGCTTGAACCATGGAGGCCGGAGGTCACCGTGAGCCGAGATCGCGCCATCGCACTCCAGCCTGGGTGACAGGCTGAGACTCTGTCTCAAAAGAAAAAAGAAATAAAAAATAAAAAAAGAAAAAGAAAGGCCACACAAGAAACACAGAAACATCTAAAGAAACACAGGAACAATGAACGAAACCCAGAAACGACAAAAGAAACAAACAAGAAAGAAAGAAAGAAAGAAAGAAAGAAAGAAAGAAAGAAAGAAAGAAAGAAAGAACTGGAAAAGGCAATTAGGAAGAGAGAAACAAAGGAGAAAGGATAGACAGATTTCCTTTCGAAAGATCCTCTAACAGCATAGTAAGGCCCAGGGAGGGGCTGCGACCCACCTTCCACCTTACGAATACGGTTGGCCAGGAAAATATAAATACCACGTGTAACGTCACCGTTAAACGTGACTATGAGCCGGGCGCGGTGGCTCACGCCTGTCATCCCAGCATTCTGGGGGGCTGAGTCGGGTGGGCCACCTGAGGTCAGGAGTCCAACAACAGGCTGACCGACATGGTGAAACCCCGTCTCTGCTAAAAATACCAAAAAAAAAAAAAAAGGGACCCACTTCCGTTACTTGCTGCTGTGGACGATAGGCAGCTGGGGTCGGTGAAGGATTCCAAGATGGCTGGGCGAAAACTTGCTCTAAAAACCATTGACTGGATAGCTTTTTGGGAGATCATACCCCAAAACCAAAAGGCCATTGCTAATTCCCTGAAATCCTGGAATGAGATCCTAACCTCCAGGTTGGCTGCTTTACCTGAGAATCCACCATCTATTGACTGGGCTTACTACAAGGCCAATGAGGCCAAAGCAGGCTTGGTGGATGACTTTGAGAAGAAGTTTAATGCCCTGAAGGTTCCTATACCAGAGGATCCATATACTGCCCTGGTGGATGCTGAAGAAAAAGAAGATGTGAAGTCTTGTGCTGAGTGGGTGTCTCTCTCAAAGGCCAGGGTTGTAGAATATGAGAAAAAGATGGAGAAGTATAAGAACTTAATTCCATTTGAACAGATGACCATTGAGGACTTGAACGAAGCTTTCCCAGAAACCAAATTGGACAAGCAAAAGTATCCCTATTGGCCTCACCAACCAATTGAGAATTTATAAAATTGAGTCCAGGAGGAGGCTCTGGCCCTTATATTACACATTCTGGACATTAAAAATAAAAGTAATTATTAAAAAAAAAAAAAAAAAAGAACCTCTTTAATTTTAATGTTAAAAATAAAAAAGGAAAAGAAAAACAAATTCTCCGGACGTGGTGGCACATGCCTGTAACCCCAGCCACTCAGGAGGCAGAGGCAGGAGAATCGCTTGAACCCCGGAGGTGGAGGTCACCGTGAGCTGAGATCGCGCCATCGCACTCCAGCCTGGGTGACAGAGTGAGACTCTTGTCTCAAAATAAAGAAAAAAGGAAAAAAGAAAGAAAGAAGAAAGAAAGAAAGAAAGAAAGAAAGAGAGAGAGAGAGAGAGAGAGAGAGAGAGAGAGAGAGAGAGAAAGAAAGGAAGGAAGGAAGGAGCCGGTCGCGGTGGCTCAAGCCTGTAATCCCAGCTCTTTGGGAGGCCAAGGTGGGTGGATCACGGGGTCAAGAGATAGAGACCATCCAGGTCAACATGGTGAAACCCCGTTTCTACTAAAGATACAAAAAATTAGCTGGGCATGCTGGTGCGTGCCTGTCATCCCAGCTACTCAGGAGGCTGAGGCAGGAGAATTGCCTGAACCCAGGAGGTGGAGGTTGCGGTGAGCCGAGATCGCGCCATTGCACTCCAGCCTGGGTAACAAAAGGGAAACTCCATCTCAAAAAAAAAAAAAAAAATACCACACAAGAAACACAGAAACAACGAAAGAAACACAGGAACAACGAACGAAACACAGAAAACGACAAAAGAAACAAACAAGAAAGAAAGAACTGGAGAAGGCAATTAGGGAGAGAGAAACTAAAGGAGAAAGCACAGACAGATTTCTTTTCGAAAAATCCTCTACCGGCATAGTAAGGCCCGGGGAGGGGCTGCGACACACCTTCCACCTTAGGAATATGTTGGCCAGGAAAATAAAAATGCCACACGTAAGGTAACCGTTAAAAGTGACAATGAGCCGGGCGCGGTGGCTCAGGCCTGTCATCCCAGCACTCTGGGGAGGCTGAGGCGGGTGGGCCACCTGAGGTCAGGAGTCCAACAACAGGCTGGCCAACATGGTGAAACCCCGTCTCTGCTAACAATACAAATAAACTTCTTTAATTTTAATCAAAGAAAGAAAGAAAGAAAGAAAGAAAGAAAGAAAGAAAGAAAGAAAGAACGAACTTCTCCGGGCGTGGCAGTGCATGCCTGTAACCCCCAGCCACTCAGGAGGCTGAGGCAGGAGAATCGCCTTAACCCGGGAGGCAGAGGCCGCCGCGAGCCGAGATCGTGCCCTCGAACTCCAGCCTGGGTGACAGAGTGAGACTCTGTTTCCAAAAAAAAGAAGAAAAATGACTATGAGGGCCTGGGCCAGGGTGGTTGAGTGAGTTTACCTAGGGAGGGAGGGAGGGAGGGAGGGAGGGGTGGCGGGTGGGGAGGGGGGAGAGAGAGAGAGAGAGAGAGAGAGAGAGAGAGAGAGAGAGAGAGAGAGAGAAAGAGAAAGAGAAAGAAAGAAAGAAGGGGGGATATGCCTGAGTGGAAGGAGAGAAACCAAGGGGAGCAGGAGGGGACACAAAGAGGAAGGGGAAGGGACGGAGGCACAGTAGGTTATTCTAAAATGTATTCAAGACTGGGGTGGGGGTGGGCACGGAGGGCAACTCAGGAAACAAGCCGACTCCAGCAATGACACCTAATTCATGATTGCTGGCATCGCTGCCTCGAAAGGGGGGCACCGCATGTTTCTTCCTCCACACTCATTCGATGATTTCTGGGAAACGCCATTTACGAGCACACTCTGGACATCTACCTGCTTTCGCTACATCTGGGGAGAATCGGGAAAGTCCCCACTAACGACAAGGCCTAAAGTGGAGCTGTCATCCACAAAACCCAGGCAGAAGGGTCCATATGGGTTAAGAAAGACACCAAGAAAGAAAGGGAAACAACGGATCAAAGAGAAGAACAATCGGGCCCGGCCAGGGTCTCCAGGGGTCGTCTGGGCAACGAGGGAGTCGGGGGTGGGGGTGGGGGTGGGGGTGGGGGACGAATGGACTAAGGGAGGGCGGGCCTCTAAGTGGGGGGAGGTGGGGGGCGGGTGGCAGAGAGAAGCCACAGTCTCTCCTGACGGTGGGCGGGCGGCCAGAGCGTCCCGTCACGCCGCCTAGACTTCGGAGAACCGGTGACCGCTAGGTGACGCCCGATGACAACATATGCAAGTGTCAGCCCGGCACCCTCCCAGGCATTTCCCCCACAACTAATGGAGCGGAGACCCTGAGGGGGAAGGAAGCACCGTGACTCGGCAATACGCGCAGAAACACACGCACCTACGTACGTGCGTAGGTACGTACGTACGCACGCACGCACGCACGCACGGACGTACCCACGCACGCACTCACACGCACGGCGTATCCCACAGAATAGCAGAGTGTATACCGTGATAGCGAGAGGGCCCACGCCATTTTCTTCTCTAGTAACAAAAGAAAAAGCAGGCCGAGGCCCGGCGGCCCACGCCCCTCACCCCAGCACTCCGGTAGTCAGAGGCAGAGGCGGGCGGGTCACCCGGGGTCAGGAGTTCCGAACCATCCCCGTCAACATGGCGAAACCCCCGCCTCCAGGCCCTCGAAAGGCCGGGCAGGGGCAGGAGAATCGCTGGAACTCGGGAGGTGGAGGTCGCAGTGAGCCAAGATCTCACCACCGACCGCACTTCAGCCTGGGCGACAGAGCGAGACTCCCGGGGCGGGGGGGTGGTGGGGGGGATTCGCTTCCCTCTTTAGGTGACCACGCACCGTGACACGTACACAGAGAGCTCGGAAGGTACACAGGCTCTGACCTCCTCTCTGTGGTTTTGAGTCGGTCTGGCGATATTTTCCAGGCCTTCCGTTTCCCCGTAAGCAGTCACAGAAATGAAAACTCCCTCCTTCCCCAATTCGTCTTCAGCTCATCATCAGGCCGCAAGAATAAGCAGCCCGACCCGACCCGACCCGACCCTCCCGCTGGGTCCGGGAGCAATTGCACTCCAGCCCGGGCGACAGAGCGAGCGAGCGAGCGGAACCTCTGTCGCAGAAGAAAACAATTAAAAAGAAGGAAGATAGATAGATAATCAGCCGGCCGTTTTGTGTCGTGCTGCGTCCTGGCACCCGCCCGGGCCGGTAGGCCCAGCTCCTCAGGGGCTGAGTCAGGGGAGCATCTCTCTAAGCCCACCAGTCAGTTCAAGGTCACAGTGACCTACGATCGGCCTGGGCGACACAGGGAGACCCCATCTCTAAAAAAGTACATGGAAGCGTGGACGGTCGTAGAAGACATACAAGGAGGTGGCGGAGCACGGGAAGGCTCCGCTCGTTCCTGAAGACCAGAGCACAGCCGGGTGCGGTGGCTCAAGCCTGTCGTCCCAGCACTTTGGGAGGCCGAGGCGGGTGGATCACGAGGTCGAGAGATCGAGACCAACCTGGTCAACGTGGTGAAACCCCGTCTCTGCTAAACATACTGGAAAATAGACAAATAAATAAATTAGCTGGGCACCGTGGCACGTGCCTGTAATCCCAGCTACTCGGGAGGCTGAGGCAGGAGAATTGCCTGAACCCAGGAGGCGGAGGTTGCGGTGAGCCGAGACCGCGCCATCGCACTCCAGCCTGGGTAACGAGAGCGAAACTCCGTCTCAAGAAATTAAAAAAGACCAGAGCACACAAACAGGACCATCCGCTTGAGGTAGCCACCGTTCCGAATCACGGCGGAGGCCTCGAGGATTTCAGAGCAAGGCCCTGCCGTCATCTGCGGCACCCGACCTCGCCTGTAAATATTTCCGGAAACCGACTCGTCCGTCCATTCATTCACTCACTCACTCACCCATCCATCCATCCATCCATCCATCCATCCATCCATCCATCCATCCATCCAGTAGGGAGGAAGGAAGAGAAAAAAGAAAAAGAATGAGGCCGGGTGTGGTGGCTCATGCCTGTAATTCAAGTACTTTGGAGGCCAAGGCGTGCAGATCACCTGAGGTCGGGAGTTCAAGACCAGCCTGACCAACATGGTGAAACCCCATCTTTTTTTTTTTTTTCCAATAAATAAATAAATAAATAAAAGAAAAGAAAGAAAGGGGGGGAGGGGAGGAAGAGAGAGAGAGAGAGAAGGAGAAGAAGAAGAAGAAAGAGGAGGAGGAGGAGGAGGAAGAGGAGGAGGAGGAGGAGGAAGAGGAGGAGGAGGAGGAGAAAAGAAATAAAAAGAGGGCAGCGCACCATGGCTCACGCCTATAATCCCAACACTTTGGGAGACTCAGGTGGAAGAATCGCTTGAGCCCAGGAGTTTGAGACCAGCCCTGGCAACACAGCGAGCCCCCGTTTGTACTAAAAAAATCAAAACAATTAAAAAGTTAGCCGGGCATCGTGATGGCAGGCACCTGTATAGTTCTAGCTGTTTTGGAGCCCGAGGTGGGAGGATTGCTTGAGGTCGGGAAGTGGAGGCTGCCATGGGCCTTGGCCAGACAAATGCACCGCAGCCTGTTTCCCGGGCTGGTCTTCAACTCCTCAGCTCTAGCGAAGCACCTGCCTCACCTCCAAACTTGCACCCACCACATTCATCCGTCCCGGAGGTGTCTGTGACAGATTTTAGTAGGGGAGCATTCATTTCTAAATACCAGAGCAGATCAACAGGACCATCCGTTTGAGACAGACACCACCATTCTGAATCACAGCAGAGGCTTTGAGGATTTCAGAGCAAGACCCTGCTGCTATCTGCAGATAACCACCCTTCTTTCGAGGGACAGGGCTCTGTCAGGTAGCCTCTGGCTGTAAACCAAAGGCCCAACCACGGGGCCATAAAGTTAACCATGTTAGCCGAGCCGCTCATAACGCACCGAGCATAATCCCAGCACTTTGGGAGGCTGAGACGACGGGTGGATCACTTGAAGTCAGGGGTTCGAGACTAGCCTGCTGACCAGGGCAAAACCCCGTCTCTACTACATACACAAAAGTTAGCCGGGTGCGGTGGCACGCACCTGTAGTCCCAGCTACTCACTCGGGAGGCCGAGGCGGAAGAATCGCTTTGACTCGGGAGTCGGAGGTTGAAGAGAGCCGCGATCACGCCACTGCACTCCAGGCTGGGCGACAGAGGAAGACTCCGTCTCAAATAAGAACAATAGCAAGAAGTATAATAATAATAACGACGTTAAATTAAATGTAGAAAAACAAGAAATCACACATAATTTGTAGCGTCATTGTTGCCTCAAAAGGCGAGAAGCATAGGTTTGTGTCACCATGGGTTTTCTTTGTTCCTGAAAAATTGCTCATTCATTCATTCATTCATTCATTCATTCATTCGTTCGTTCGTTCAATTCTATTTTATTCTGTTCCATTCTATTCTATTCTATTCTAGCGTGTGTGTGTGTGTGAGTGTGTGTGTGTGTGTGTGTGGCTTTTTTCTGTTTTCTAAATATGGGGTTTCTTTTTTCTAAAGATGGCCAGGCTGGTCTTGAACTCCTGACCTCAGGTGATCCACCCACCTCGGCCTTTCAAAGTGCTAGGATGACAGGCGTGAGCCACCGCGCCCGGCCTTATTCTAATATTTTGGAGAAGCAGTCTTTCTCTGTCACCCAGGCTCAGTGCAACCTCCGCCCCCTGTGGGTTCAAGCAATTCTCCTACCTCAGCCTCCCGAGTGAGTGAGCAGCTGGGACTACACTACAGGCACGTGCCACCACGGCCCCCTAACTTTTCTGTATTTCCAGTAGAGGCAAGGGTTTCACTATGTTGACCATGCTGGTCTCGACCTCCTGACCTCTGATCCACCCGCCACAACCTCCCAGGCAGGCTTGAGCCACCACCACGCCTGGCCTATTTATTCTTTTATCCTTAACTTTCCAGAAGGCTAGTTGCTTAAGCTTTCTAATTATTTTATTAATATTACTAATACCCTGATAACACTCCTAAAATGGCAATAGTTACATAATTGTATAGAACTGTCCTTGGATGATAAAGCACTTTTATTTCACATCAAGACAGCAATTACTTTAGATCATAATATGTCCACGCTAGACACCTGAAATTATACCTAGCACTATCTTTCTATGACTAAAAATTCAGAAATGCATACTGAACGGAAGATCCTTATCAAAATGATTTACGAGTCTTACAATTATCCTTTAATTCTTGCCGGGTATTGTTACTGCTATTTTGTGCATTAAAAACTGGAAAACAAAACAAATGACAAAAATGACATGAACTCCAGGTAGGGCTAGCTAGGTTCCTCAGGTCCATTTTCTTCAGTACTTTCAATAACATATGAAGTGTTATGAAGCTTGCCCCATGGATTTTTCAACTGCATACTATAACCTGAAGGGTTAGGGAAAAGTCCGAGAAAGGGTCCTTTGAAGTAAAAATTAATTTAAAGGGACAAAACCCACACAGTAATAGAAACAGAATATTAATTTTGTTCTCTATGGCAAAAATAGCCAACACGGTCAAGAATACTTTATGAGTCAGGTTGCAAAAGTGACAATTTTAGAAAACTCTATTAAGAGAAATTGACAGAGGGGGAGGTGGGGAGGGATAGCCTGGGGAGAAATGCCAAATGTGGGTGAAGGGGAGAAGAAAAGCAAAGCACACTGCCATGTGTGTACCTACGCAACTGTCTTGCATGCTCTGCTCATGTACCCCAAAACCTAAAATCCAATAAAAAAAAAAAAAAAAAAAAAAATGGACAGAATAAAATCTGATTTCTCACACTCTAAAAACTGATGAAAACTAAACTGGCTTCACCAAAAACAGTCAATCTCTATGGTAACACTGTAACTCTCAGGTTGAGTAGCTCAAAATCAATCCAATCTCCAGCAAGACAAAGTTTAGCCTTTCTGTTCATTTAGGAGGATATTCTTTTTATCTGATCAAAGAACAATGAGACCCGGGGGTCAGAATGGCGATTCCCTAGGCAACAAGGGAGGGAGGAACGCGAAGATGGGGGCGGGGGCGGGGGCAGCGGACAAGTCACAGTTGCCCCGGGCTGTGCGCAGGCGGCCTGAGTGTTCTTCCTCCATGAGGCCTCGGTTTTCAGAGTGCCTTCTTTCTTCCTCCGTGAGGCCTCGGTTTTCAGAGTAACGGTGGCCGCTAGGGGATGCCCGAAGTCTGCCTGCCAACAGAGAGTGTCAACCAGGAATGAACTGGGATCGCCAGGAACGGGAGCGGGAGAGGGGAAGAATGGAGCCCTCCCCCCACCACAGCACAGTGGGTCCGCCGTGCCCTCCCAGGCAGTTGCCACAAGCAATCGACCAGCGCCTTAGGGAGACACAGCCTAAGTCCCCACCCATCGGATTATGTGAAACTTCCTTCCAGAGAGAAGAGACCGACTGGAAATTCTCTCCGTCAAGGTCGAAACCTAAAAGGATCACTGGCACACCCACCAGGCCCAAGACAATTTTGAAAAGAGTTGTTTCAAAATGGAAGAGCAGTTTCTGTGTTTGGGGTACATCCGTATATTTCCGTATAACAAAATTAGTTGTTTTAAACATGACGCTTTAAAAGAAAAAAAAAAAAAAATTTTTTTTTTTTTTTAACTCCTTACCTGTACAGTCCTGCGATAGGCAGACCACGGGACTCGTCAGCTCAGAGTCCGTGAGGCCAGAAGCTGACATCCTGCATGTCTACTCAGAATGAATGAACGAATGAACGAGTTTATTTATTTACTTTGAGACACAGTCTCGCTCTGTCCCCTAGGGTGGAGGGCAGGCAATGGCACGATCTAGGCTCACTGCAACCTCTCCGTCCCGGGTTCAAGTGATTCTTTCTGCCTCAGCCTCCCGAGTGGCTGGGAGTACAGGCATGTGCCACCACGCCCGGATGACTTTTGCATTTTTAGTAGAGACGGAGTTTCACCATGTTAGCAAGAATGGCCTCGATCTCCTGACCTCGTGATCCGCCCACCTCCCAAAGTGTTGGGGTTGATTACACGCGTGAGCCAGCCACCGCACCCGCCCGGGCCTGTAGTCCCAGCTACTCGGGAGGCTGAGGCAAGAGAATTGCCTGAACCCAGGAGGCGGAGGTTGCGGTGAGCCGAGATCGCGCCATTGCACTCCAGCCTGGGTAACAAGAGCGAAACTCCGTCTCAAAATAAATAAATAAACAAAGTTAAAAAAAATTAAATGCTGTATTCTGTTAGCTTTGCTTTGTACCCTGAGAAGGACATAATATAGCTGTTGTCTGTCTGTCTGTTTGTGACAGGGTCTCGCTCTGTCTGTCGCCCAGGGTGAAGTGCCTCCAAGTAGCTGAGACTACAGGCACGGACCCCGGGGTTTGGCCATGTAGCCCCAGGTTGGTGGTGGAGCTCCCGTGCTCAAGAGATCTTACTGCCTCTGCCTCCCAAAGTGTTGGGGTTACCGGCATGAGCCACCGCACCCGGCCTGACTCAATACCAGGAAGGGCCAGGATCTGCCAAGGCCTGTGTTCCAAAGTGGGGACAGTGGATCCCATGGTAGAGGGAGCCATCGGTCCACACTGAGCTCCGGCCAGCCCCAGGCCCCACCATGCAGACCAAATCAGAAGGAACAGGGTCCCTCGTCCTACACACCGCATCCCTTCACTGAACTTGGGAGCGGATCCATTTCCCAAACATGAGGTGGCTCTCAGTTTGAAACGGGTCACAAGGGGCCTGGCTTTCCCGAGTCGGCAGGATAACGAAGTCCTTCCGTGACATAGAACGAGGTGTGGCTCGAATCTAGATTCTCCAGTTAAAACCAAGGAAGATGGCCAGGAGCGGTGGCTCGTGCCTGTCATCCCAGCACTTTGAGAGGCCAGGCCGAGGTGGAAGTATCAGGAGGTCAGGAGTTTGAGACCAGCCTGGCCAAGACAGTGAAACCCCTGCCTCTACTGAAAACACAAAAATGTTAGCTGGGCGTGGTGGCGCGTGCCTGTAATCCTAGCTACTCAGGAGGCTGAGTCAGGAGACTCGCTGGAAACCAGGGAGGCAGAGGGTGCAGTGAGCTGAGATCGTGCCACTGCGCTCCAGCCAGGGGGACAGAGCAAGACTCGGTCTCAGAAAACACACACACACACACACACACACACACACCACCACCACCACCACCACCAAAGAAAACCAACGTGTCACACTCGATCGAGACAGACAGAGACAGAGAGAGATGAGAGAGACAGAGAGAGAGAGAGAGAGAGAGAGAGAGAGAGAGAGAGAGAGAGATGTTATATCCGAGTGACATAAAGAATGCACCGCACTCTGAAACTGAATTATGAGTCCTTTATGTTAGCCAGCGACGGAGAGGTGGCTAATGCCCAAAATTCTCTCTCAGGCCCAAAGAAAGAAAGAGTTAGGGGGTTCTTTATACACTAGTTTGAAAAAGGAGGGGGGAAACCTAGCTGAAGCAAATTTTTCACAAAAGCAGAGTAAGCAAAAAGTTAAAAGATAAAGTAGTACAGGCTGGGCATGGCAGATCACGCCTATAATCCCAGCACTTAGGGAGGCCGAGACGAGTGGATCACAAGGTGAAGAGATCGAGACCATCCTGGTCTAAACAGCGAAACCCCATCTCAACTCAAAAAAAGAAAAAAGAAAAAAAAAATTAGCTGGGCATGGTGTCACGTGCCTGTAGTCCCAGCTACTCGGGAGGCTGAGTCAGGAGACTCACTTGAAACCAGGGAGGCAGAGGGTGCAGTGAGCTGAGATTGTGCCACTGCACTCCAGCCAGGGAGACAGAGCAAGACTCGGTCTCAGCAAACACACACACCACCACCACCACCACCACCACCACCACCACCACCACCACCACCAAAGAAAACCAATGAAGGTGTTTAACTCAACGTGTCGCACTCGATCGAGAGAGACAGAGTCAGAGAGAGATGAGAGAGACACAGAGAGTAACAGAGAGAGAGAGACAGAGAGAGAGAGAGAGAGAGACGGAGAGAGAGAGAGAGAGAGAGAGAGAGAGAGAGAGAGAGAGATGTTATATCCGAGTGAGATAAAGAATGCACCGCAATCTGAAACTGAATTATGAGTCCTTTATGTTAGCCAGCGACGGAGAGGTGGCTAATGCCCAAAATTCTCTCAGGCCCAAAGAAAAAAAGAGTTAGGAGGTTCTTTATACCTTAGTTTGAAACAGGAGGGGGGAAACCTAGCTGAAGCAAATTTTTCACAAAAGCAGAGTAAGCAAAAAGTTAAAAGATAAAGTAGCACAGGCTGGGCATGGCATCTCACGCCTATAATCCGAGCACTTAGGGAGGCCGAGATGGGTGGATCACAAGGTGAAGAGATCGAGACCATCCTGGTCTAAACAGCGAAACCACGTCTCAACTCAAAAAGAAAAAAAAAAAGAAAAAGAAAATTAGCTGGGCATGGTGGCACGTGCCTGTAGTCCCAGCTACTCGGGAGGCTGAAGCAGGAGAATTGCTTAAACCCAGGAGGCGGAGGTTGCAGTGAGCCGAGATCGTGCCATCGCCCTCCAGTCTGGGTAGCAGCAGCGACACTCTGTCTCAAATGAGAGAAAAAAGCAAAAAAAAAAAAAAAAAAAAAAAAAAGAGAGAGAGGAGGAATGGGGGGGGGGAGAGAGAGAGAGAGAGAGAGAGAGAGAGAGAGAGAGAGAGAGAGAGAGAGAGAGACAGAGAGCAGAGAGAGGAGGAGGAAAGGGGTACTCAATGGAGAGAGAATTACACATATCTTATAATGCTTTTGATACCATAATCGGTGGCCCGGGTGCACTTTTAAAACAGAAACAACAGCAGCAGCGGCAGCAAAAGCCAGCCAGCCAGACAGACCGTCACAGAGACAGTATTGTTACTAAAGACAGGTTTTCACTAACACGGGGTTGGGGGGGGAGACAGAGAGAGAGAGAAAGAGAGAGGAGGGTGGATAACGAGGTCAAAAGATGGAGATCATCCTGGCCAGGCCAACATAGTGGGACCCCGCCTTCACTAACAATACAAACGTATTAGCTGAACAGGAATGTTGTCAGCAGGCTCAGGCTTCATAGCCAAAAAGCTGAAACCACCATCTGGGATGTTTTCCCGAGAGCCAGTGGTTTCACGAGGGGCCGTGTGTAGTTGTGGAAATGGAGAGGAATGTTTGGAGCTCCATATTTGAGACAGAACGGACAGGGCTCGGTCACGGGTCATTTAAGACATGGGGAGATACAGACTGAGAAAACCCTCCCAGCATCCTAGCTGAACAGAGAGGTGCACGATTTATCGAGACACTAAGTCTGGGTCACAACCGAGTCAACGGAGAAAGCAAACCCAGATTTTAGGGTTGGATTTATCTCTCTCTCTCTCTCTCTCTCTCTCTCTCTCTCTCTCTCTCTCTCTCTCTCTCTCTCTCTCCCCCCCGCCCCTTCAGAGGGAGTCTCACTCTGTCCACCAGGCTAGAGTCCAGTGGTGCGATCTCGGCTCACTCACTGCAACCTCCGACTCCTGGGTTCAATTAAATCTCCTGCCTCAGCCTCCCGAGAACCTGGGATTGCAGGCACGCACCACCACGCCCGGCTAATTTTTGTCCTTTTTTTCCTTCTAAAGACGGGGTTTCACCATGTTGCTCAGGCCGGTCTTGAACTCACGACCCCAGGTGATCTGCCCGCCTTGGCCTCCAAAGTGCTTGGATTACAGGCGTGAGCTCCCGCGCCTGGCTAATTTTTGTCTTTCTGTAGAGACGGGGTTTCACCATGTTGGCCAGGATGGTCTCAAACTCCTGACCGCGGGTGATCCGCCCACCTCGGCCTCCCAAAGTGCTGCAGTGACAGGCAGGAGCCACCGTGCCAGGCCTGAATCTTTATCAATGTGTAACATCTTTGAGGTCTCCAAGTCCAGAAATAAACTCGCCACTTCTGCACAGGATTCTGTATGGAGATCAAATCTGAGATTCCTAAAGTAAAGAATTGAGGCCTTGGGAATGGATTGGATTAGATCTACCTGAGCTTATATTAAAATAAAAAAGAGGGAGAGGAAGAGGGAGGGGTGGAAGAAAGTGGGGGAGGGAGGGGGGAGAGAGAGAGAGAGAAGAGGAAGAAGAAGAAGAAGAAGAAGAAGAAGAAGAAGAAGAAGAAGAAGAAGACCTCATGAATTTCTAGAAAATAAGACCTTATGACTTTTGCATCCGTTGGCGACTCTAGGTAGTTTGCTGAACCTGGTTCTGTGGCCTTGCCTCTGTTTACTTTTGCACTCCAGGCCACGATGCACAGTGCCAGACCTGGGAGGAGTTCAGCCACGCTGCCTACCGAGAGAGAAGCTTTACCTCGCTGACCCTGTGAAGGCACGTGTGGTTCTCAAATACAGGCATTCTGATGGAAACTTGTGTGTTAAACACACAAGTAACAGATGATCGAGTTTGTCTGGTGTCTAAAAGAGAGCAAGCTCAAGATGGAAAGAAGACTGAGAAATTCCACAGTCAACTAACTAGTGGCACTGACCGTAGCCAGGGAATCCCTCAGTGTTACCATGGAAACTGAGTGAATGGTTTGAAATGAAGACTTTGTCATGTACTGAGGAAGTAAATATCTTTTGAAGTAGGGAAAGTGTTGGGACAGAAAATACTTTATGTAACTAAGTGGACTCTTCAGAAGCTCAGAGGTCATTTTCTGTAATTTTCTTTTGAACGTTTTCTTTAGAGAGCTAGGAATGCGAATGTTTTCAGTCAGAAAGCCTGTATTTACTTTTGGAAACTGCACAAGCGATGCATCTGTCTCCGGAACTTTGCAGATTACTTGATGTTAGGTAAAACGCACAATTGTTTCTTTCTGGCAGATTCGTAACAGTAACTTGAAAATGAGATATTACGAAAAGCCAATGCTTCCTTAAATTTAGTTCATCTTTCTTTCAAAGAACATTCAATGTAACCGTTGTGTTGGATCGAGGTATTTCTTTTGGAGCATAAAATGTATGCCGTCGATGACCAATAGACATAAAAGATGGTCATCGGAACAAACTCCGCACCACAGTGCGCATTGTTACGAATGCCGTGCACCTGAGTATGTCTAGTAGTGTGGCCTCAATTATATCTAACAGGAATTGACTAACCAGTATGCTTTGCCTTCTCTCTCTCTCTCTCTCTCTCTCTCTCTCTCTCTCTCTCTCTCTCTCTCTCTCTCTCTCTCTCCAGAGAGATACAATAAAAATACCTTTTATTATAGGGGATTGGTAGTATCAGCTCGTTGAACAATGACTTTGAATCTAGTTTTCAGTTATCAGAAGCAGCAGTTACTTGAGTGCGTGAATGCAATGACGGTCACTACACATGTACCACAACCACCATTTTACAGACATTTTCACGACGTATTTTTCATCTGCAGTTTCTCAGAAGGCCGATAGATGATCCCAACTGTCACATCATTGCATACTTCTGTCCGTCTTCTCTCTTTCTGTAACCAAAGTGTTAGGTGTGACTGTCACAACTGTCATGTTTTCCAGTAAACCGGAAGTATGATATTATTTGACACTTATGTTCGTACCCTAATTTCACCACCTAAACGTCGTGTTCACATGTTGATTCCCCAGGAATGGAATGAAGGTACTACATTGAAATACATCCTGCAGGCCAAGCGCGGTGGCTCAAGCCGGTAATCCCAGGACTTTGGGAGGCTGAGGTGGGTGGATCATGAGGTCAAGAGATGGAGACCATCCTGGTCAACATGGTGAAACCCCGTCTCTACTAAAAATACAAATCATTAGCTGGGCATGGTGGCGCGTGCCTGTAATCCCAGCTACTCGGGAGGCTGAGGCGGGAGAATTGCCTGAACCCAGGAGGCGGAGGTTGCAGTGAGCCGAGATCGTGCCATTGCACTCCAGCCTGGGGAAGAAGAAGAAAGAAGAAGAAGAAGAAGAAGAAGAAGAAGAAGAAGAAGAAGAGAAGAGAGGAGGAGGAGGAGGAGGAGGAGGAGGAGGAGGAGGAGGAGGAGGAGGAGGAGGAAGAAGAGGAGGAGGAGGAGGAGGAGGAGGAGGAGGAGGAGGAGGAGGAGAAGAAGAAGAAGAAGAAGAAGAAGAAGAAGAAGAAGAAGAGAATAATAATAAGAAGAAGAACAGGAACAAGAAGAACAAAAACAAGAAAGAAAGAAAGAAAGAAAGAAAGAAAGAAAGAAAGACCTTATTGTTGTACCCGAGCGAGTCAAAGAATGCACCAGACTCTGAGATTGAATTATGAGTCCTTTATTATGCCAGCGACCGAGAGGTGGCTGATGCCCAAAATTCTCTCGGCCCCTAAGGAAATATTAGGCGGTCTTTTATACCCTAGTTTTAAAAGGGAGGGGGAACTTAGCTGAAGGAAATTTTTCACAAAAGCAGAGTAAGCAAAAAGTTCAAACTTAAGCTAGTACATGAGAAATAAAACAGTGCCAGGTGCGAGGGGTAAAGTTGTCACAAAAGACATACAACTTATATAGGTAACCGGGGCTCTGGGCATCGGACAGCACCTGCCCGCATTCCCAAGCTCTGCTGGTACCACTGAACTCGGCCTCTTATGAACAAATGCGTTCCCAGCGTCAGCCCGCCCCAGCTACATACTCTGGTGACATAGTGAATGGTGGGAAAATCACTAAAATGTAGAAGGTAAGATGGAGTCTGCCCAGCTCAGGAAGCTAACTGACATAAAGCCTGAACAGCTTTTAGTCTGAGAAAGAGAGAGCTAGTTTTAACTGGCAAAAAGCAGGTTATCACATTATGAAGTACAGTTTACAGGAACCGGCTGTCACTAGACATCGAGAAATCCACAAAAGCGCTCGCTAGTCAACAGCAGGAGAAAAACAGCAGCTCACACACGTCCTGGGGAAAAGATACACCGTCCTAGAATTCCGTGCCAAGGCATCACCTCCGGTCATCTTAAGGGAGCAAAGTATCGCTTTTTAGACAGCGTTTCTATTTTGGGCACAAACTACTACGGCCCAGCGTGGCGCCACGATGCCCTTCCCATTTTGCATATATGCTGGCCCGGGGAAGGAGAAAAGAAGACATCAAGAGAAAAGGTGATTGAGAGACCCAGCCAAGATGAAGCTTTCCCAGGGAGGGAGGGAGGGAGGGATGGCTGAGGAGTGAAGGGGTGAAAAAGCCCCACCACTACTGTCCAGCCCGCCCACCCGCTTGCCCACGAGGACCAAAGGCTGTGCCATCGCCCCCAGCTGCCTCTGGGGAAGTGGGACCGTGCCCCACCCCCACCCCCATCTTCAAAAACAGTGGCCACTGAGTGAGGTGAGATCTGGCCATCACCCATGCAAATGTCAACCGGCAAAGGGTGGGGGGAGGGGAGAGAGGATGGAGGCCCACGCGCCTGGCTCCAGAACGTTTCCACGCAGGGTGGTGAGAGGCGCGGCGTTGGGGGGAACCCACCTCACAAACTCAACGAGTTGGAGTAAAGGGGCGGGTGGGGGGTGCTTAAAAAATAAACCAACTCCTCATAAAGCCCAGGTAGAAGAGTCTATGCGCATGAAAGACACCAACAAACAAAGGAACACAAAGTACCGATAAAGGAACAATAGGGCCCCCACCGGGGCGGAGGTTCCCCAGGCAACGAGGGAGAGAGGGAGGGGCCTCCAGATGGGCGGAAGAGAAACCGGTTGCCCCAGGTTCTGTGAAGTCCTCGGGCTCACAGAGCTCCCTCCGCGCCACCTCGATTTTCCATTACAGTGGCCGCTAGGTGATGCCCAAAGACCACCGATGCTTGCAGGCGTCAGCACGAAAAAGAAGGGAACGCTGGATCGCTCTGGGTCGGGGTGGAGGTTGGGGGGCGGGGGCGGGGGCGGGGGCGGGGGCGGGGGCGGGGGCGGGGGCGGGGGCGGGGGCGGCTCAGGCACGCCGCGTCACCGGCCTCTCCCCGATCCCTCTCGGATCAGGTCGTTTCTGGGCCCAGGGAGTCCTCTCGGGTGATGCCCGCCTGCAACTAGTCGACCGGAGCCTCCAGGGGACACGGCCTAGGCACCCGCCCGTGGGTTCATCTGGAACTTCCATTCCCCTAGAGAGAAGGAAGAGGAGACCAGGGGCGGGGGCGTGTGGACGGAGGCTAGGGGTGGAGATGGGGCCTATCTAAGATGGAAGTCCAGTCCCTAGCGTTTCCGAGTGGACTCCAGACCCACCACCTCAGAGTGTCAATATCCGTTACAGGGAAGCGAAGGTCCGTGAAATCCACACTCACTCCCGGAGTGAGTGGCACGATCTCGGCTCACGGCAACCTCCGCCTCCTGGGTTCCAGCGATTCTCCTGCCCTCAGGCTCCCGAGTAGCTTGGGATGACAGGCACGTACCACCCACCGTGCCGGGTGAATGTTGTATTCTTAGTAGAGACGGGGTTTCTCCACGTTGCCCCGGCGCCGGTCTCGAACTCTCGACCTCTCGCGATCCACCCACCGTCTCCTCACGAGAACATCACTGGGCCGTCCCAGCCCAGTAGCGTTACAGTGGCCATGCCTTAGAAATCACTCCCACGCACACACCGCGATAGGTCCTATGTCTAGAAATGTATGCCGCGGTCATGAGCTTTCTTCCTTAGCGCCTCCACGATTGGCTTCGCTAGGTAAGATTTTCCCTAACCGTTTATTTTTGAGTTGAGGAGTTTGTCAGGGAAATAGGAGAAGGATAGACGCCACAAGTGACAGGGAGAAAAGTCTGAAACATGCTCCTTTCATCCAAGTGGGAGCCTGGCCTCGACCTCCCCAAATCCTACACACCGAGTGGGGAAACCCAGCAGGGCCCCTCTGTCCGTCTAGATTCCTCTCGGCCTCTGTAAGCACGCGCTCTTTCCTTTTCGTGGAAGAGGCAGGGCCCTCCCCCTCCCCCAGAACCGAAGGTCTCAGGACCTAGAGTCGGAGAAGATACACCCTGTGGAACCCAAGTCATCCCGGGGGGCCTTCGTTCTGCAGGGGACCCAGAAACGAAACGTGTCTGGCCTATTCTCTGATTCATCTGTCTCTGACGAGTTGACGTTTCAGGCGAACCTTCAAAGGGCCAAAGGCAAAGAGCTCTTCCTCTGCCCCTACCCGACCTTTTCGTGAGCAGCGAAGGGTGACAGTCTCCTCAGGCAGGCCCAGGTCACCAGGTATCCCGATCCATTTCTCCCCTCCCTCCCAGTGGGATTCCACCCATCCGTCTTCGGGATGGGGCGACACAAAGTCCAAGTTACTTTACCGAGTCACTAACGGAGAGAGGGGATCGAGGGAGTCAACCTATGTCAGAAATGACATAGGTTCAGAGCCTAAAAAAGGGCCGGCCGCAGTGAAAGGTGGCAGGGTGCGAGCTTGCTCCCCCCCCCCCCCCGGGACAGAGTCTCACCCCTGTCGCCCAGGCTGGAGTGCAACGGCGTGATCTCAGCCCAGGGCAACCTCCGCCCCCCAGGTTCAAGGGATTCTCCTGCCTGCCTGCCTGCCTGCCTGCCTGCCTGCCTGCCTGCCTGCTTGCCTCAGCCTCCCGGGTTGCTGATATCACAGGCATCCCCCACCACACGCCCGGCTAATCATTTGTACATTTAGTAGAGACGGGGTTTCATCAGGTTGGCCACGCTGGTCTCGCTCGAACTCCTGACCTCAAGTGATCCTCCCTCCTGGGCCTCCCAAAGTGCTATAGGATGACGGGCGTGAGCCACCGCTCCCCGCCCGCGCGCTTGCTCTTCAAGGGTGAAGTGCTGGCGGCTCACGCCCGTCATCCCAGCACTTTGGGAGGCCCAAGAGGGCGGATCACTTGAGGTCAGGAGTTCGAGGCCAGCCTGACCAACATGGCGAAACCCCATCCCTCCTGAAAATAGGAAAAGTAGCCGGGGGGCGTGGTGGTGCGCGCCCGTCATTCCAGCTACCGAAGGACGAAGCAGAAAAGGAGACTCTTCCAGCCAGCCCCACCGCGTCCCCCCACCCCCAGCCACAGCCACAGCCAGCCTTCTTGTGGGGCGGCGCCTGCCGAATGGAGTGGAGCCCGAGGCCATGGGAGCCATCACCTCCGACTCCAGAAGGGAAACAGGGCTGTCTGCCTTTGAATGGGGCTCTAGAAGGCGGCTCGGCTGCCGCTTCCGAAGCGATGCGCCTCCCTTCGCCTGGCACAGAGCGAGGCTCCGTCTCAAAAAGAAGAAGGAGAAAAAAGAAGAAAATATTAGCACGTCAGTTGTGGTCGCGAATCAGTCCCCGGAGGCCAGGCACAGTGTGGCTCGAGCCCATCCATCATCCCAAAACTTTGAGACGCCAGGTCGGGAGGATTGCAACGAAGTGATGAGACCCTGCCTGTAGAAAGGGTCTACAGACAGGGTCTCATCACTTCGTTGCAATTGATCTGTTTGTTTGTTTGTTTTGAGACGGAGCTTCGCTCTCGTTACCCACCAGGCTGGAGGGCAATGGCACGATCTCGGCTCACCGCAACCTCCGCCTCCTGGGTTCAGGCAATTCTCCCGCGTCAACCTCCCGAGTAGCCAGGACTACAGGCACGCAGCACCATGCCCAGCTAATTTCTGTATTTTTAGTAGAGACGGGGTTTCACCCGGTTGACCAGGATGGTCTCGATCTCTCGAGCTCGTGATCCACCCACCTCGGCCTCCCAAAGTGCTGGAATTCTAGGCGTGAGCCACAGCGCCCGGCCTAGAAAACATTGAAAAACTGATCTGAGGGGCCGGGCCCGGTGGCTCACGCCTGTCATCACAGCACTTTGGGAAGCCGAGGCGGGCGGATCACCCGAGGTCGGGAGTTGCAGACCAACCTGGTGAAACCCCGTCTCAGAAAAATGAATGAATGATCTGATCACAGTGGCATGTGCCTGTGGTCCCAGGTACTCTGGAGGCTGAGGCGGAGGAATGTCTTGAACCAAGGAGTGTCTAGACTGCAGTGAGTGAGCTACGATGGCACCACTGCACTCCAGCCAGGGCGACCGAGTGAGACACTGTCTCTAGATCAATAAAACAATTGGAAGGAGCTCTCTCTGTCTTACTTTCAATGGGTGTCTCTTTAGGCCAGGTGAAAAACAAGAAAGAGAGAGAGAGAGAGAGAGAGAGAGAGAGAGAGAGAGAGAGGAGAGAGGAGAAAGAGAGGAGAGAGGAGAGAGAGAGAGAGAGAGAGAGAGAGAGAGAGAGAGAAAGAGAGGAAGGGGGGGAGAGAGAGAGAGAGAGAGGAGAGAGGAGAAACAGAGGAGAGAGGAGAGAGGGGGGGAGAGAGAGAGAGAGAGAGAGAGGAGAGAGGAGAAAGAGAGGAGAGAGGAGAGAGAGAGAGAGAGAGAAAGAAAGGGAGGGGGGGAGAGAGAGAGAGGAGAGAGGAGAAACAGAGGAGAGAGGAGAGAGAGAGAGAGAGAGAAAGAGGGGGGGGAGGGAGAGAGAGAGAGAGAGAGAGAGAGAGAGAGAGAGAGAGAGAGAGAGAGAGAGAGAGAGAGAAGGTGTTGGGAGGCGTGTCTGCTTGATGACTAAAACTACACAAACCCAAACAAGGGGAACACAATGCGTAGGTGTGTAGGATTTGGTAAATAAATCCCGTTTTCTTTTCTTCTCCGGAGAACACCTGTAATCCCAACAACTCGGGAGGCCGAGGCAGGCAGATCACCCGAGGTCGGGAGTTTGAGAGCAGCCTGACCAACATGGTGCAACCCTGTCTCTCAATAACTAATCTGGGCACAATGGCACGTGTACTCTGGAGGCTGAGGTGGAAGAATGTCGAGCCAAGGAGTGTCCAGACTGCAGTGAGTGAGCTAGGATGACACCACTGCGCTGCAGAATTTAAGCCTCTCTCTGTCTCTCTGTTTCTCTCCCTTCCTCCCTCCCTCCCTCCCTCGTCTCTTTTCTCCGCCTCTCTCTCTCTCTCTCTCTCTCTCTCTCTCTCTCTCTCTCTCTCTCTCTCTCCCTCTCCCTCCCCCTCCTTTCTTTGTCACAGGATTGCCCAGGTAGGATTAACAGGTAGCTGCCGCCATGCCCAGCGAAACTTCCTTACTATTATTATTTTAAGAGAGAGTGTCTCACTCTGTTACCCAGGCTGGATTGCCGTGGCGTGGATCTCGGCTCACCGCCACGTCGGACTCCCTGGTTCAAGTGACTGGCCTGCCCCAGCCTACCGAGTTACTGATCTAACAAGCGTACGCCACCACACCTGGCACATTTTTATGTTTTTCGTAGAGACGGGGTTTCGCCATGTTGGCCAGCCGGGTCTTGCACTCCTGGCCTCAAGTGATCCACCTGGCTCAGCCCCCGCTACGTGTCGGAATTACAGGCATGGGCCGCCTCATCCGGCTCGGCCAATCTTTTTAATATATCATAGAGACGGTGTTTCCTCAGCCATGGGGTTGTGAGATTGGTTCACTCAATATGTATAGTGCTAAAGGGGTAAATTAGTGTGATTTGTGACACGGATGTGAAAAGAGTGTGTGTGTGTGTGTGTGTGTGTGCGTGCGTGCACGCGCGCACACACACATGCTGTGCTGGCTGGGGGTGGGGGAGAGAGAGAGAGAGAGAGAGAGAGAGAGAGAGAGAGAGAGACCATCCTGACCAAGAGGACCTAGAAATGGTGTCTGATTTGCGTCTCTGTCTAGTCGCCCATCTGTCTGTAGGTGACTGATAATTCCACAAATGAGGGCGAGCATCATCTATTGAGCTCTTTCTTTCTCCCTCTCATGTGTGTCATCTCTGCCGTGGAACGAGGGAAAAAAAGAGGCTGTGATGGGAAGTCGTCCTGACGTCTGAGGAAGCTAAAGACAGGCTGCTGACTGAACGAAGGGCATCGTATGTGACACTCTGACGCCCGAGCCGCCTAGAAATGCATCTTAGTTTTCATGCCAGTGCTGTCAGTTTATCCTGTAAGTCAGCAAGACTGACTTACCCCCACACCCAGCAAGAACAGCACACACCCGGGTGGTCCAGTGTGGTCCCAACCGGCCCACCCAGGCCATCTGGTGAAACGGGTCGCTGGCGAATTTGAAAGCAGCCGCAATGCGGTTCCCCTGGGGAGGAGGCTCCCGGAGGGCCTTTTGGGCCTCCAGAGAGGATTTAGCACCGAAAACCGCAAATCTAACCCACCCACTGAATCTTGCTGCTCCCTCCCTCCCTCCTTACCTCCTTCCCTCCCTCCTTCCCTCCCACTGGGTCCAAGGTACAACCTGGGAGGCAGCCAAAGAAATTTCCACTGTGTGCCTTTTGTCTTTCTCTTTATTTTTAAAATAATTTTCATGTTTCAAGAGATGCTCGTTTGAAGAGGAAATTTTCACAGAGTATGAAAATTCGTCCTAAAGAACAGAGTTTCCCAACAAAGCAGAGAGAGAGAGAGAGAGAGAGAGAGAGAGAGAGAGAGAGAGAGAGAGAGAGAGATTCCGTCCAAAAACAAAACAAAACAAAAAAAAACAGGTGCACATGGCCAATGTCAGCACTTTCTGCACTATATAAATCAACTATCAGAGAGCGATCAGGCACGCCACCCTCGATGTGGCTTGTGGCACTGGAAAGAAAAGGTAGGATCGTGAGATGTGTGTGAAAATTGTCTTAGTTTGCAACGCCCGTATTATAGACTGTGTGTCCAGACCGGAAACAAGGACTGGAAAGAAACGCACAAGACAAATACGACCAGGCCCGTTCCACGTTCACGCCTGTCATCGCAGCGGTCTCAAAGGCCGACGTGGGAGAACGGCTGGAGCGCAAAGGTTTGTGATCATCTCGATCTGTCATTCGACACCACCTCCACCTGCATAAATGATCATCAGCAGCATCATCGTCATCGAAGTTTCAAAAGAAATATGTGTGTCCAGAGTGCGGACCGCAAAGCGAGACCACATGCCTACTAAGAAGGTGATAGGCAAGACACACGGGAAAGACAAACAGACAGACAGACGGACAGACGGACACGGACGGACGGACGGACACGGACGAACGGACAATAGGTAGGTAGGCAGGCAGGCAGGCAGGCAGGCAGGCAGGCAGGCCAGTAGAGATTGAGTCAGGTGCAGTGACTCAGGCCCATAACAGCACCGTGAGAGGCCAAGGCAGGCTGAATTCTGGAGAGCAGGCGTTCTGGACCAGGTGGGCGTCACGGTGGAACCTCAAACCCCATCTCACATACATACATTAAAAACAATGCAATAGTTAACCCCTGTGGTGGCGTGGTCACAGGTAGTGGGGACGGGAGGGACCTGAGGAGGGATGACGGCTTGGTCCAAACTGCGTGTGTGTGTGTGTGTGTGTGTGTGTGTGTGTCTGTGTGTGTGAGAGAGAGAGAGAGAGAGAGAGAGAGAGAGAGAGAGAGAGAGAGAGAAAGAAAGAAATGCGAGCCAGCATCCAAAGAAAGGAAGAAAGAAAGAAATGTGAGTGTTCCCCGAAATAAATAAATAAATACGAAAGTGCCTGCCTCTAAATAAATCCATTGATAGATAAATAAACAAATAGCCGGGCATGGTGTCTCAGGCCTGTCATCCCCCAGTGCTTTGGGAGGCTGAGGCGTGTGGATCGCCTGAGGTCAGCACATCGAGACCAGCCTGGCCAACGTGGTGAAACCCCCCCCCCCCGTCTCTATTTAAAAAGAAATAGCAGTAAAAATAATAAAATGAATGAATGAATAAATGCGAGCCAGCCTCTACATAATCAGGCAGATAAAGTCAAGCAAGGCTGTCCCCAAATGAATGAATGAATGAATGAATGAATGTAGAGAAATACTTGAGACCCGACCTCAAACTAAATAGATGAACGAACGTAAACGTAAGAATGACATGGACACGGAAGGGTGAAGGAACCATAAGAAACAACAAAGACGGTGTGAACGGAGGTGGTCATTAAGTACCAAAGTGAATGAAATGAAATATTCGCACACACATAGATGTAGAAGAATTATTCCTTTCATTTCCTACGTCCTATCTGGTTATTTGCATATATCATACCGCATGTTATTTACAGTCTGTGAATGTATTGTATATAAACAAACACCAGCGTGCAGAAAATAAGATCGAAGACAGAAAAGGGCGACAGAGAGAGACCCCCGCCTGCCTCTAAAGAAATCCATCCATAGGTACATAAAAGAAGGAAACCAAGAAAGGATCAGTGTAACACACAGAGGTGAAAAGAAACGGTAAGAAGAAACAAGCAAACGAGGACGGGAAGAAAGTTAAAAGGTAACCAAGGTCACGAAAAACGGTTTCCTTCTGCCCCCCCGCCCCCTCCCGGCCTCGAGTATGCCCCACGCGTGCACACACACCCACCGACAGACACAGATACGACACACAGACACACACACACAAACCACACACACACAGACCACACACACACACAGACAGACACACACACACACAGACGGACACACACACACACACACACACACACACACACACACACACACACACACACACACACACACACACACCATGGCTGGAAATTCAAGTGTGCGATCTACCTCCCGGGCCCATGAGATCACCTGAGTCCAGG